>NC_066529.1:11232886-11245386 GCF_024679095.1 Eriocheir sinensis
TAGTTTTATGAGCCTGGTGATAGTTTGGCAAGGCTTTCGTAGAGGTGTCTGTGTTAGTATTTCCATGAGTAGTTTTATGAGCCTGGTGATAGTGTGACAAGGCTTTCGTAGGGGTGTCTGTGTTAGTATTTCCATGGGTCCTTTCATGAGCCTGGTGATAGTTTGACAAGGCTTTCGTAGGGGTGTCTGTGTTAGTATTTCCATGAGTAGTTTTATGAGCCTGGTGATAGTTTGACAAGGCTTTCGTAGGGGTGTCTGTGTTAGTATTTCCACGAGTAGTTTTATGAGCTTGGTAATAGTTTGACAAGGCTTTCATAGGGGTGTCTGTGTTAGTATTTCCATGAGTAGTTTTATGAGCCTGGTGATAGTTTGACAAGGCTTTCGTAGGGGTGTCTGTGTTAGTATTTCCATGAGTAGTTTTATGAGCCTGGTGATAGTTTGACAAGGCTTTCGTAGGGGTGTCTGTGTTAGTATTTCCATAAGTAGTTTTATGAGCCTGGTGATAGTTTGACAAGGCTTTCGTAGAGGTGTCTGTGTTAGTATTTCCATGAGTAGTTTTATGAGCCTGGTGATAGTTTGACAAGGGTTTCGTAGGGGTGTCTGCGTTAGTATTTCCATGAGTAGTTTTATGAGCCTGGTGATAGTTTGACAAGGCTTTCGTAGGGGTGTCTGTGTTAGTATTTCCAAGAGTAGTTTTATGAGCCTGGTAATAGTGTGACAAGGCTTTCGTAGGGGTGACTGTGTTAGTATTTCCATGAGTAGTTTTATGAGCCTGGTGATAGTGTGAGAAGGCTTTCGTAGGGGTGACTGTGTTAGTATTTCCATGAGTAGTTTCATGAGCCTGGTGATAGTTTGACGCAAATAAATAAAACTCACGAGAACCCGACTAATCTCCTTCGCAGCCTTTGAAAATCGTTGTTGTGAGAGCCGAGAGCGCCTAAGAATACGGGCCGTGGAGTCAGTCAGTTTCTTATCACCCATTCGCCGCCAGTCCGCCACTCAGCCAGTTTTCATCGGAGCTTTCAAAAAAATAAATAAATAAATAAATAAAATAATAATAATAATGATAAAAATAAAAATAAAAGGCTGCTTCCTAGGACGATGCTACACCATTTTACTAAGTTCCGTGAAGGAGTAAAGAATAGTTTTTAGCTTCTTGGGGTGTGTGTGTGGGGTGGGTGGGAGAGGGGGGGTACTAATCCTGATAAAGACAGACAGACGAACAAACAAACAAACGAACCACCGGAAACATGACATTCAAGCCGCTGAAAGAAAGAAAGAAGAAAAAGAACAACAACGAGAGGATGAAGCGAAGAAGGAGGAAGAGGAAAACGAGTTGGAGGAGGAGGAGGGAGAGGAAAAGAAGGAGGAAAGCGAATAGGAGGAGGAGGAGGAGGAGGAGGAGGAGGAAGAGAAGGAAGTTGCCCATAAAGTTAATGCCAACACATGTAGTTTTCAACCTCATATTAGCGGAGGAATTCGGGATTGAGGGGAGGAGCATGTGGGAAGGAAGAATGGAGGAGGAGGAGGAGGAGGGGGAGAGGGAAGAGGAGGAGGAGGAGGTAGAGGAGGAGGGGACAGAGATGAAGTAGGTGGCGTGGGGATGCTGGGGAAGGAAGTGGAGGGAGGGAGAGAGAAAAAAAAAGGGGGGGGGGGTAAGGCAAGGACGAGGAGAAGAGGGGGAGGAAAGAGGGAAGTGAAAGGTGAGAGAAATGTTGTAAGGAGGAGGAAGGGAAGGAGGAGGAAGGGAAGGTGGAGGAAGAGAAGGTGGAAGAGGGAAGAGGAGTGGATACAGGAGGGTGTTGAGACGTACAGGCGGAAGAGGACAAGGAGGAGGAGGACGAAGAGGAGGAGGAGGAGGAGGAGGAGGGGAAGAACGACAAGGAGGAGAGATGCAGCAAGGTGTATGAGAAGCAAGAGAAAGAAGGAGGAATGGAGGAAGAAATGAAGGAATGAGTGGAGAAAGAAAGGGAGGATTGAGGGAAGGAAAGAAGACACGAAGATTAAAAAAAAAAAAAAAAAAAAAAAGATTGAAGAAAAGAAAGAAGGAAGAAACGACAGGGAAGAAGGATTGAGAAAAGGGAGAAATTAAGGATAGAAGGAAAGGAAGGAAAATGAAAGAGAAATAAAGGTAAAAAGGAAGGAAGGAAGGAAGGAAGAAAGGAAAAATGAAAAAAAAACGGGAAAAAAAGAATAAATAAATAAATAAATTGAGAGAGAGAGAGAGAGAGAGAGAGAGAGAGAGAGAGAGAGAGAGAGAGAGAGAGAGAGAGAGAGAGAGAGAGAGAGAGAGAGAGGAACCACCACCACCATCATCATCATCATCAATATCATCATCGACTATTAAAAACCCAGGATACAGACCTTTCCCAACGTCCTCTCTCTCTCTCTCTCTCTCTCTCTCTCTCTCTCTCTTATTCATAACACCATTTTTTTTCCTCTATTCATTTATTCAGTTTTTCCTTACTGTTCCCTTCTGTTACCTTTCCTTCCTTTTTCCTGCTATTTACTTCCCTTATCTTCCCTTTCTTTCCCTTCCTCTATCACGCCGTCCTTTTCCTCATCATGCTTTCCCTTTCCTATGCTTCCCTTCCCTTCCCTCTCATATAGTTTCCTTCTCTCCATATAAGTGCTCAGGTAAAGATTCTAATTTCACCTCATCATTTTGTTTTCTCTCTGTCCGCCGTGACCTCTACAGCTCTTTCTGCCACTGTTGCTTTGCCTGTCCGTCCGTTATCTCGTCTACGCCTGATATGACCTACTCAAGTCCACTCGCACTCTCGGTGAGGTATCTTCAATATTCGTCTTGGGTATTCTTAGATACTTTCGGCTCTCACAGCAACAAACTCTTTCCAAGGACACAAGGGGGATTAATTTGGTTCTCACGAGTGTTTTTCAAGTTCCTGGTGCAGAAGCAGAGTCAGACTGTCACTGAGGTTGTAGAGCTTACCCATGGAAATGCTAACACGACCTATACGAAGGCCTGACCCAATGTTGGTGTGTAAGGCCCGAAGTGTTTGAGAGTATGGACTTGAGGCTGCACAAAAATTAGCAACACTTACGCCAATTTGTTGTTTTAAAAGTCGTATTAGGATTTTGTATCAATTCTGAGGCTAGTCTGGCTTTGTAATTCCAATTTTGGGGCGGAGTTTCTTATAAGTGTTGAATTCTCAGAGTCGGCATATTACAAATTCAGTCGTAAAGTGAAACAAAAACCGGCGTCACGCTTTGAAAAAATGGGTGAAAAAAAAGGAAAATCAGTTACATTAGTGTTAATAAAGACAATAATACGACGTTTAAAACTTCAGGCGTTAACCCTCAATCAAAACATCGTCATTAGCTATCACCTCTCACAGCCCATTAGTCTTTAGGTTAGGTTTTGAGAGAGAGAGAGAGAGAGAGAGAGAGAGAGAGAGAGAGAGAGAGAGAGAGAAAGGAGAATGAGAAGAAAAGGAGTAAGAATAAGTGTGAAGAGGAAGAAAAAGGGAAGGAGGGAAAGATAAGAATAAAGAGATAAGTAGAAGATGAAAAGGAAGGAAAAAGAAGAGGGACGAAAACGAAACATGTGTAGGAAGTAATATGAGACGGTTAAAGGAATGAAGAAAAGGACGACGAAAGAAGGAACAAAGGTAGACATGATTGAGGCAAAGAAGAAAATACGGATATAAGGAGGGAAAATAAATGAAAGAAATGGGAAATAAAGGGAGAAAGGCAAAAATATAATGAAGGAAGGATGGAAGGAAAGAAGGAAGGAAGGAAAAATTCGGAAGAGAGAGAGAGAGAGAGAGAGAGAGAGAGAGAGAGAGAGAGAGAGAGAGAGAGAGAGAGAGAGAGAGAGAGAGAGAGAGAGAGAGATGAAAACAAAAAATGATAAGATGTTTATAATAGTCCTGGTTCGCTCACTCTGCCTGCTTTACTGTCTGGCTCAGTTCCTCCAATCTGCGCCAATGACCAGAATCTTCTAGTAAACTCTGATCAATAATTTCCATTCCTTATAACTAAAGATTCATAAGGTATTTCTCTATTTTCCACAGGGTTACTCCTCTTTGCCTCTCTCTACTATTATATTTTGCTTGCTGATTAATTTTATTTTTCATCATTATTTTCTTTCCATTCTCTCCCGACGGCCTCACTACCTTACCTTCCCAGCATTTCCTCTATTATTACTATCATTATTATTATTATTATTTTATAGAAAGGCATCAAGCAGCCCTGCCTTCCAGCAAGTCACGTAATCTCACACAATAACACAACAAATCACTGATAAGCTGACAGCAAGATAGAAATAAGATAAGGAGAATTAACAGAAACCTTGATGCTATACCACCACCACCACCACCACCACTATCATGACAACAACAACTACAACTACTACCACCATTACTACTACTATTACTGGTACTACAAACAAAGCTAATACAACCCCACTACTACTACTACTACTACTACTACTACTACTACTACTACTACGCCTTGCCCATAGTGTTTTAAACAGGTGTGAACAACAGGTAGAGTCTTAATTACCAAACAGGTGAAGTAACAACGCATACCTCGCACCTTTGTATACCTTTCCCTAGAGGAGGAGGAGGAGGAGGAGGAGGAGGAGGAGGAGGAGGAGGAGGAGGAGGAGGATAAAGATAATGAGAATGAGAATAAGAGGATGAGATATAGATAGATATGAATAGATATAGATAGATAGATAGAGATAGAGATAGAGATAGAGAGAAACACAAGAAGGGATGGACTAACAAGTAAACAGAGAGGCTACGCTTATATAAGAGCCGTCTGCTACACTACAGCCCGGCAGCCTCATTATTACATATCTCGGTTTGTTCCACGCTTCACTCCTGTTGCTAGTATGAAAAAGGAACAATGAGAAAAAGAAATGTAAATCTCTCTCTCTCTCTCTCTCTCTCTCTCTCCTGACAGGGCAGACTAAAGTACTAACACCTGCTGTGAAGAATAATATAAAAGGTTGGATGAGGGATGAGGAACGTTTATTAGTATCCAGTATTAAAAGAAATGAAGGAGGAGGAGGAGGAGGAGGAGGAGCAAGATTCGATAAGCATCACAACACTATCAAAGACAAAAAACCATTCTGTAGCAACATACGACTGACTATCAAAACTTTGGAAGAGGAGGAGTAGGAGTAAGAGGAGGAGGAGGAGGAGGAGGAGGAGGAGCAAGATTCGATAAGCATCACAACACTATCAAAGCCGACGCAACACTTTCAACACTCAAGCAACACTGTCAGGACCTCAGCAACACTCAACAAGCCAGTAACAGACTCAACAAGCACGAAAAAAAAAAAAAAAAAAAAAAACACCGCAACACTGCAAAAACAACAACACAATACAAATAAAAAAATCAACATCACCGCAACACTCCAAAACAACAACACAACACCTTCATTGACACCCCTTGCAACACACTAGAAGCAACACAAAACACCACTGACATTCCAGCAACACTAACAACACACGAGTCCCAACCTCTAGCAACAATTTCAACACCATAGCAACACAACAATGCCACCAACGCTTGCAACACAGGAAACACACACGCAACACCCTTAAGTCAGCGTCAGCACCAATTTCAACATCACACCAACATCCTTGACGCAACACAACACTATATACACCTCAGCAACACAAGCAACACCCAAGCAACAATCATCCCGGGAACAACACTAAACCCCCAACACCGTCAACCAAGCGGCAACACAAAAGCACATAAAGTCTTGAGGTTTTCGCAACACTTAACATCCGGTTCACTTAGGCAACACACCTTCAACAATGACACTCTCTCTCTCTCTCTCTCTCTCTCTCTCTCTCTCTCTCTCTCTCTCTCTCTCTCTCTCCCTGTCTTTAAAAATATACTTCTCGTTGTCCTTCTAACTCTTTTTTTGTCAGTTTTTTCTTAACAAACTCATATTTCTATTTGCATATATTTATCTTTCCGCTTGCTAACCCAGTCTGGAGATATACCTTCGTGCTTGTCTGTCTGTCTGCTTGTCTGTCTAATTGTTTGTCTACCTCTTCCTACCTGTCTCTGTTTACCTGTCTGCTTTCATTATCCAGGCTGTTAGCAAATTCTACCTTCCTCTCTTCCTGTTTGTCTATCCATCCGTCTATTTGTTTGTCTACCTCTATATGTACCTGTCTGTTTTAATGTATTTTGTATTAATCTGACATCAAATTTACTTTCGTTTCTGCCTCTCTGTCTGTCTGTCTATCCGTCTTTTGTGTTTCACTTCTGTACGTAACCTGTCACTGTTTACCTGTCCGTCTTCATTAATGAGTCTCGCAAGTTTTCATTATCCGTGAGTCGTGATTTAAGGCATTTTTAAAAGATCAAGGTCTCTTAAATCCTACAATGGTTGACGTTGCCACACTTTGTTTAACTCTGTGTGTCTTACGGTACTGGTGGTGGTGGTGGGCGGTGGTGGTGGTGGTGGCGTGGGTGGAGTGGTGGTGGTGGTGGCGGCGTGGGTGGAGTGGTAGTGGTAAGGAATGTGGAGAAAGAGGACAGGAAGTAAGTACGGTAAACCTGTGTGTGTGTGTGTGTGTGTGTGTGTGTGTGTGTGTGTGTGTGTGTGTGTGTGTGTGTGTGTGTGTGTTAGTAAAAAGATATATGCTCTCTCTCTCTCTCTCTCTCTCTCTCATCTTCCTTTAATTATTCTCCTTTCTTGTATCTCTCCATCCTTTATTTTTTTTTATGTTCTCTCCACATGCTCTTCATTCTTTCTTCCTTCCTTCCTTCATTCCTTCTTCCTTCTTGTGGTCCCTCCATTTTCTCTTCATTCTTCCTCCTTTCATTTTTCCTTCCTTCCTTCTTTCTTCTTGTACTCTCCATTTCCTCTTTCTTCTTTAACCTTTAACTAACTTTCTAAACTAACCTTTCTTAAGTAACTTTCTTAATTGACCTTTCAAGTCCTCACGACATTTTCTATTTGCCTAAACCTTTTCAAACACACCTTACATGACCTTTCTTTTTTTCGTTACTTTTTTATCATTTATCAGTTTTCAGTCACGATTTTTCTCGCTTCGCCTTTTTCTTATCATCCTTTCCATTCCCCCTCTTCACATTTTCCCTTTCACGCCTCTCATTCCCTCTCCATTCTCCCCTCCTTCTCTCTTTTTCCTATCATCTCTTATCTCCTTTCCTTCGCTAATCTCTTACTTTCCCTTTCCCTCACCTTCTTCCGTTCCCCTCTTCCCTCCTTCCCTTATTCCCCTCTCCTCTTCTTTCCCTATTACCTCTCCATTTCTCCCTTTTATACGCTAACATACACTTTTGGACTCCTTTATTTGCTCATTTATATTTTCTGTTCCTATTATCAGTGACTTGTGTTTTTTAACCCTTCTTATCAGCTTGTATATTTTCATCAGCTAATTTGTTTACTTTTTCAACTTCTTTATTTGTTATCTCGTATTTTTATCCCTTTTATCAGTGACGTGTTCATCTCCCCGTTGACGTCATCACTTTTTTTTATCTTTAAGTCGTACGTTATTTTGATTCCTCCTCCTTTTTCGTTCTTTCTTTCTTGTTGTTTTTGTTAGTTTTTTTTTATCTTATCGTCTATGTAATTCACCTTTTTACTATATTCGTGTTTCTTTGATTCTCTCTCTCTCTCTCTCTCTCTCTCTCTGCAAACGTTTTAACTTTGATCAGCTTTCTATATTTTTATCAGATAACTTGAATATATCTTTAAACTCTCTTATTAGTTAACGTATTTTTTTCTATCCCAAATATCTGTAACTTCTATATTTAAGCCTTTTATGAGCTCGTATACTTTTTAACTTGTATCAGTCTTTATATTCACTTTTTTTTTAACTTCTTCATTCCCTAACTTGTATTTTTTATCCCTTCTATGAGCTAACTAGTAATTGTTTTCTTCCTTTTATAAGCTTGTATACTTTTATTAACTTTTATCAGCTTGTACGTATATGTTAATTAGCTAACTTCTAAACTATTTAACTCCTTTATTTGCTAACTTGTATTTTCATCCCTTTCAGCAACTAACTTGTACATTATTTTATCCCTTTTAATGTTTGTACACTTTTTAACACTTTTTATTTAACAACTAACTTGTATATATTTTTAATCTCTCTTATTAATAAACTTGTATTTTTTTTTCCATCTCTTTTAACTGTAACTTCTATTTGTATCCCTTTTATAACCTAGTATGTAACCTGGTAACCTCTCTTTTGGTCACTCTATACTCATCGCTATATGGGAGCAACAGTTAGCGGGCTTTTTTTTTTCTCTCTACATCTTCTTTTTGTTGCCCTTGAGTTGCTTTGTGCTGTAAAAAAAAAAAAAAAAAAAAAAAAAAATCTAAACCTTCATCAGCCTGCACACATACTTTTATTTTATACCTTTTTATCAACAAACTCGTTCATTTAGGAGCAGCGAGTAGCGGGCTTTTTTTTTAAATTGTTGTTTCCTTTTTTTGTGCCCTTGTGCTGTCTCCTTTGCTGTAAAAAAAAAAAAAAAAAAAAAAAAATTATCAGCCTGTCTGCATACTTTTTTTTAACCCTTTTATCAAGTAACTCGTTCACTTTTCCTTCCTGTCTTGATTCTACTCACCGGAAACTACTTGTGTGATTTCTCGTCCCTTTATCTTCCTTTATCTTCTCTTCCGGTGGAGGGTCTCAGATTAGGGGCCGGCTATCACCATCTCTATCGTTCGTTATCTTCTTACATCACGTCCAGGCGATTAAAAACACACACACGGATATGCTTCTCCAATTTCGACATGTATTGGAATTTATCGTTGACGTAATTCACTTCTTTTTTATTTATTTTATTCGTAAAGATTGTGTTTTCTCCTTTTTTCGTTCTTTCTCTCTTTCTTGTTTTTTTATTTGCTTTTTCTTCTCGTTTATGTAATTCACTTTTTTACTATATTCGTTTTTTTCTGATTCCTTCTCCTTTTCTGTTCTTTCTTTTTTATTGTTTTTGTTTTGCTTTTTGTTCTGGAGTTTTTTTTTATTTGTTTTATTTGTGTTGTATTTTAATCTATTTTCTTGTTGTTATCGTCGATTTTGAATTTCATATTTTTACTTTCAGTTCAGTTTTTTCTTTCTTGTTGTAGTTTTCTTTTTTCCCAACGTTTCACTTATTTGTTTCCATGTCTAAGTTTTTGTTTCATCATTTTTTTTTTTTTGTTTCTCGTTCTTTCTTTCTCGCTCGAGTTTTCTTTATTCTCAACTTCCACTTGTTATTTTCTTGCTCTTTATTCTTCCAATCTTATCCAATGTTTTCTGAGTGTTGATAACTTTTCATGTATTTCTTTTTAGTCTTTCTCCTTGTTTTGTGAGTCACGTTTCTTGTATATTCCCTATTATATTTGGTTTAGTGTTCTTATTTTCCACAGCAATTGCAATCATCGACTTAATTCATTCTTTGTTTATTTTTTTATAATTCCTCGTAATCTCTCCTTGTTGATTTCCACACTAAAACGTTTTCTTGGCACGCACTCACTCAAATACTCGCTTACAAACTTTGCTTTTCTCCTCTTTCTTGTCTTACTTTCTCTTGCTCTTATTCCTTTTAAAGTGTGTTTGTGTGCGTCACTTTACACTAATATCCTGTGAAAACGTTTGGATTTAGCATAGAAATAATAATAATAACGACAACATAAAAATAATCATAATAAAAACTAGTAAGAATTCGTGCACTTTCAAGAACCACCCGCAAAACTTTCCTGGTTGTGACGTATTATTTTTTTTTTTTATACACACTACCATCCCACGCTTCCAGAAATACTCGTTTTTCTCAATGTGTTTATTTATTTATTTATTTATTTTTTTTTCAGTTCAGCCTTACGCATAACGTTCGATATTTTAGCGCGATTTAACTCTTGACATTCCGTATATATTTTTTCTCTTGTTAAAAGGGAAACACATTGACTTCATTCGTATATTTATAATTTCTGTACTTTCCTTTTTTTTTTATAGAGACGTGAAGAAAAGTTCCGTCATATTTTTTTTCTCACTATCGTCAACCGGTAATATTTTTCTTCTTTTGTTTCGTCTCTTCGCTTAATAATTTTCCACTCCCTCACTAGTACATTTTTTACGTGTTTTTTTTCCCACTTATGGTTCCCCGCACCTGACTAGTTATCTTTCCACTTTATCATTTTTGGCCCTTTAATCGCGATAGTCCGTTCCTTAAATAATTCTTGCATTCTTTCAATCTATATTTAACTTCTTTTTTCTCCCCGTCACTTTTCATTTTTTTCTCTAGCTTTCTTTTGTCATCTTCCTTCACACTTTTTATTTCGTTCATTATTTACTTTCAAGCCACTCAATATTTTTCTACACTTTCACGAGCCATTTTTTTATTTATTATTTCATTCTCTCAATTATCTTTTCTCCTCCGTCACTTGTTCAATCTTCCATCACAGTATTTTATTTCTTTGTATTTTCTTTCGTTAAACACACACTGAATATTTGCACTTTCCTTCCACTATTTTTTGTTTTGTTTTATTTTTTCTATGATTTCTCTTTGCTATTTTTTTTTTCAGAATACTAAAACGTATGACCTCAACGTCCTTCTCTCTCTCTCTCTCTCTCTCTCTCTCTCTCTCTCTCTCTCTCTCTCTCTCTCTCTCTCTCTCTCTCTCTCTCTCTCTCAAGCAGGTTCAGACGGTGTGTTTTGTTCAAACACACACACACACACACACACACACACACACACACACACACACACACACACACACACACACACACACACACACACGCACACAAAGCTTTCCTACATTTTTCAACATAATCATAGTTAATGCGCGCGCACACACACACACACACACACACACACACACACACACACACACACACACACACACACACATAAACACTCCTCTTATCCCCTTCAAGGAAAAAAAAAAAAATCTGGTAAAATATATACTTTATTTTTTTTCTTCTTCCTACGCAGAAAAAAAAAGAAAAAAAAAACGTCCTTCATTTCGTTTTTACTACGGACGTTTATTTAATTTATTGTAGTTTCCACCTTTTTATTTCGCCGTGTAAAGGAATGGAAGAAAAATGAAAAGGATAATTCACGTGATTTCTTTAGGGTAAACACGTTTTGTATATGGAAAAACAAACAAACAAACACCCAGAAAAAAGAACAGCCAACACACTAGACGGTTTCCATAAAAAAAAAAAAAAAAAACGCATTTATTTTTCTTCCTATTTTCAAACTGATTTTACGGTTCACAGAAGGATGAGGATGATGATGATGATGATGATGATGAGGAGGAGGAGGAGGAGATTTAAAGAAGAGGAAGAAGATGAAGAAGACACTGACCTTGAAGAGAGAGAGAGAGAGAGAGAGAGAGAGAGAGAGAGAGAGAGAGAGAGAGAGAGAGAGAGAGAGAGAGAGAGAGAGAGAGAGAGAGAGAGAGAGAGAATGGTAAACGCAAACGAAGCAATAGGAAAAAAAGTAGAGGAAAGGGAGAGTAGGAAAACGAGAGGGGAGGAGGAGCAAACAAGGGAAATGGGAAAAAATGCTGGAGAAAGGAATAGGAAAACAACAAGAGGAGAAAATTAAAGGAGGGAGGTGAAATAAACGGGAAGAAAAGGGGAAAAGGAGGTGGAAAGAAAGGGGGAGAGAAGGGAGAGACGAGAAGGGAAGGGAGGGAATGGGACCACTAACATCTATCAATAACAACAACAATGACAACAACAAAAACACATACAAATTACATATACCGTTTGAACGTTTCTTAATCTATCCGTTTCCTGTCTGCATTTAGCTACGTGACGGATGTGTCTTTGTCTCTCTGTATGTCTTAGTCTGTCTGTTTGGTATTAAAAGACAGGGCAGGCGTTACGAATATCAGTATGTCAGTAAAGAGTCGTGGATGGGAAGGTAGAGATGGAAGAAGGGAGAGAGGGATAGATGGAAGGAGAAGGGTTAAGGAGAAGTAGCAATATAGTAGTAAAGAGTCGTAGATGGGAAGGAGTGAAGGAAGAAGGGAGAAGGGAGAGAGGGATAGATGGAGAGAGAAAGGTACAGGAGAGGAAAGAGAAGCGAAAGGGGAGTGAGAGATAGATGAAGAAAGGAGGGTGAGGGAAAGAGGTGAGGGGAGATAAGGAGGGAGGAAAAGAAGGAGAGAAGGAAGGAGGGATAAAGAGAGGAATGTGAAGGTGAGGTGAGGTGAGGAGAAACGGGATGAAGATAGAAAGATGAAGAGAGGAGAAAGAAGGAGAGGCGAGGTATGGAGGAATGAGAAGAGAAGAAAGGAGGAAGAGATGGATGAAGAGAAGAGGATAAAGGAGAGAGGTGATGAAGGACGAGAAGAAGGAATTGGAAGGTAAGAGAAAAAGAAAGATAATAAAAAGATAATAACAAGAAGAAAATAAGGGGAATAGGAAGGGAGGCTAAGGAAAAAGCATTGGGGTAGAAAAACAAGATGAAAGGCGAGAGGAAAAAAAAAGGTGTAAAGGGAAGAGAAAGAGAAAGGGAGAGTAGGAAAATAGAAGGAA
>NC_066529.1:11252886-11265386 GCF_024679095.1 Eriocheir sinensis
CTTTCTCCCTCTTTTTTACAACCTCCATCCCTTTATCCCTTCTTCTACCCCCCTCCCTTTCGCCCTTCTCTAACAGCCTTCCTTTCCCTTTCTCCCTTATTTTAACAACCCCCCTCCCCTTCTCCCTCTTTTTTTTAAACACCCTCCTCTCTTCCTCCTTTCCTACCTCTCTCTCCCTCCCTTTCTCCCTTTATACAATCTCTCTTCCTTTCCCTCATCCTTTTTATAATCTTCCTTTCTTTCTCCCTCTCTTTGCTGGCATTAAAAACGTTTATCATGAAGTCTGATTATTATCTTGGTGGTGGTGGTGGAAGAGTGGTGGAGGGTAATTATGAGTGACTGGGTATGAATATGTGGTTGAAAGGAGTGGATGAATGGATAAGGATGGCAGACGAGATGAAAGGAGAGTAGAAAAGTGGATAAATATATAAATAAAGAAGTAAATAAATGGAAAAAAAAAGACTAACTAAGATGGAGAGAGGGGGGAATGAGAGGAAAGTCGAAACACACACACACACACACACACACACACACACACACACACACACACACACATAGGATAGATAGACAGACGGAAGTGGAGTGGAGTGGAAGGCAGGAGAGGAGAAAATAGAAAGCGGATGAGCTACCGAAGAAGTGGAAGAGTGGATAAAACGAGTTACGAAAATATATTATAGTGGAGAAGAAAAAAATAAAAGAGGATGAGCTTTCGAAGAAGTGGAAGAGAAGTGGATAAAACGAGTTACGAAAATACATGAAAGTGGAGAAGAGAAAATTAAAAGAGGATGAGCTACCGAAGAAGTGGAAGAGAAGTGGATAAAATGAGTTACGAAAATATATTAAAGTGGAGAAGAGAATATTAAAAGAGGATGAGCTACCGAAGAAGTGGAAGAGAAGTGGATAAAACTAGTTACGAAGATATATAAAAAAAAGTGGAGGAGACAAGTTAGAAGTAATTAAAGAGAGAGTTAAAAGAGAATGAGAACCGTAGAAAATGTGGATGAGTGGTCTGAAGTGACTATATAATATCGTAGAAAATGTGGATGAGTGGTCTGAAGTGGCTATATAACATTTACAAGTGCATAAAACAAACCAACAAACAAACAAGACTACAGCGGGGTTTGTATTGGTCCATAAAACGAATATAAACACAATGCGAAGGATGAGTAGATAAAAATAGATATAGATGGACAGATTAACGTTTTTTTTCTCATTTTATTGTTTTTGCCCTTGAGTTGCTTCCTTTACTGAAAAAAAAAAAAGATAATAGACATGATGATGATGATAATGACCCCAATAATCACCCTGACCTTCCTCATCTCCCTCCTTTTCTTCCCTCCCTTCGCTCCTCCCCATCTTTATCTGACCCCAAAATTCTCTCTCTCTCTCTCTCTCTCTCTCTCTCTCTCTCTCTCTCTCTCTCTCTCTCTCTCTCTCTCTCTCTCTCTCATACCTCCTTTCACCTCTCCATATATATTACCTCACTCCAAATTCTCCCTTTCCTTCTTCACCTCCTCCTCCTCCTCCTCTCCTGTCCTTACCAATATTTCACAAAACTACCTTATGACACCTGTCTTGAGGAGGAGGAGGAAGAGGAGGAGGAGAAGGAAGAGAGAAATGGAAGATTGCAGGGAGTAAAGAAGAGAGGATAGTGTAAAGAAGAGGATGAATAGGGACAATTAAAAGCACGAAAAGAATGAGAGGCGGGGAAAAAATTAAAAAAAGGGATGCAGAGAAAGAGGAAGAGAAGATGATACTAGAAAGGGAAGAATCTTGAAAACAAAAGAGGGGACGAAGTAGAAAAAACGATAATAGGGATAAAAGGAAGGAGGAGGAGGAGGAGGAGGAGGAGAAGGAGAAGGAGGAGGAGAAGGAGGAGGGAGGAGGGGGAGGGGGACGAGGAGGAGAGAAAAAAAAGAGCGAAGGCCAGATGTCTTGGCTATCAAAATATGTTTGCCAAAACACTGCTAATGAATGTCACCAATTACTTTTGGGACAGGTGGAGGAGGAGGAGCTAGGGAAGGAGGAAGAGGCGGAGGAGGAGGAGGAAGAGGGAGCAGAGGAATGGGGAAGAAGACTCAGAAACTAATAAAGTGATCGTATGGGCAATAAAACAGAAAACAATAGGAGGAGGAAAAGGAAGGGGAAGAGGAGGAACAGGAAGAGGAAGAAGTGGGGAAGGAAGACGAGGAGGAACACAAAGAAAGAACAAACAACAGCAGACCTGATGGTCCCTACGAGGCTGTTTGTGACAAGCTACACTAACTATCTAATCAAAGGTGGAAGATGAAGGACAGCAGAGGAGGAGGAAGAGGAAGAAGGGGAGGAAGAAGAAGAGAGGGAGGAGGGGGAAGGAACAGCAGAAGTAATAATAAGAGGGAGAGGATAAGAGGATAAGGAATGAGAGGATAAAAGACTAAAACAAGTGCGGTAGGTTAGGTGAAAATTTGTATCACTAAGAATTTTCCTGCCGTCTACATTCCTCCTCCTTCTCCTCCTCCTACTCCTCCTCTTTCTCATTATCAGCAGATCGCAATGGACATAAAACGACTGAATGATTATTATTAACTTTTATGGGCTGAGAGAATTCGAGAACATGAAAGACCCGACGCCTACGAGAGAGAGAGAGAGAGAGAGAGTGTGTGTGTGTGTGTGTGTTTCATAAAGATAGAGCAGGACAAATTTCTCCAGTTAATGAATCGAAATTGCTAGCTAATGAAACGAAAAGAATAAATAGAAATTTACACCTGCCCATATTTTCAGCCATTTCGGGGCTCACACACCCACATTTGATAGGGCCGCGGTCACACAGTCACGACCTACCGGCGCCTCCCTACGTCGGGCTACACGCCGACAGTTTTGGAAATTTCAAAACATTCGGAGCCCTCCCCGACATCTGTCACCTGTCGGCATAAGCTACGAACGACCAATGTCCATCTCAACAACGTCTCAACATCGTCGTTTCGACGTCGGGAATGGTCGGTATTCAAGGCGATCTACTTACGATGGTCGTAACTTACGTCTGGCAGCGCTACATTTCAAACGCCGGGAGTCAAGACCGTGACTGTGTGACCAAGGGCTTTCATAGAGGTTGTTGTGTTACTATTTCCATGGGAAGTTTTATGAGCTTAGTGACAGTCATATAAGGCTTCTGCACCATGAACGTGAATGAAAAGAACTACTCATGAGGACCCGACTTATCTCCTGTGTGGCCTTTGGAAATATTTGTTGTGAGAGCCGAAAGCGCCTGAGAATACGGGGCCAATCAGAATATTATACTTACGCAATAAAAACAATAGTCTCTAAGTTATTTGGTTCGGCCATTTTTTTAAAGTTAAGGAAACAGCTCAAGGACAATAAACACAGGAAAAAAAGAAAAAAAAACGCTAATTGCTACTCCTGCACAAGGAAACAGGAGCAGACGAAGGAGAGGTCAATTTCGGGTGGCGTCATTTACTATCCCTGGAATGAATTTATGTCCACTCGGCGACAAAGAAACAGAGAGAAAAAGGCAAAGAGAGAGAGAGAGAGAGAGAGAGAGAGAGAGAGAGAGAGAGAGAGAGAGAGAGAGAGAGAGAGAGAGAGAGAGAGACTCTAGTATTCTCCAGCCAAGGAAACGATACAATAATTTTCATACTTGTTTCATCTCTTTCTTCGCTCTTATTTGTGTCTCTATAACAGATGAGAGAGAGAGAGAGAGAGAGAGAGAGAGAGAGAGAGAGAGAGAGAGAGAGAGAGAGAGAGAGAGAGAGAGAGAGAGAGAGAGAGAGAGAGAATTACTAAAAGGGAAGAAGGAAAAGGAGGGAAAGGAAGAAAAATGAGGAAGAGAAAACTAAGTGAGACATAAACAGGAGAAAAAGATAAAAAGAACGCAAAGGTCTCTCTCTCTCTCTCTCTCTCTCTCTCTCTCTCTCTCTCTCTCTCTCTCTCCACCATCTATGCCAAACACAACACTGGCCTCTTCTTCCCTCCCTCCCTTCCTCCTCCTCCTCCTGTCTCCCTCTCTCTCCCTTCTTCACTACACCTTTGCCCACACACACACACACACACACACACGCACACACACACACACACACGCACACACACACACACACACAGATACAGCATATAAACATAAAACAATAGCGGAAATGTCGTAAAGGAATGGACGTGTGTGTGTGTGTGTGTGTGTGTGTGTGTGTGTGTGTGACAAGCGTGTGGGTGGATAGGATGTATGTGTTTGTATTTGCGACGGCAGGTGTGGTGTGTGTGTGTGTGTGTGTGTGTGTGTGTGTGTGTGTGATAGTTAAATAAGAGCGACTGTTCTTGCTTCCTTTCGTACCTCGGTGAAATATTTTTTCTTCCTCCTCCTCCTCCTCCTCCTCCTCCTCCACCTCATTAATAAAGCGACGTGCCTCTCCCACCTGGCTATGACGTCAAGAAGTTCATAATAAAATAATAATAATAATAATAATAATAATAATAATAATAATAATAATAAAGTAATCTAAGTAGAAATATGAAGAATTACCACAAAAACACGATAAAATATACTGAAAAGGAGAAAATAACAATAAGACGAAGAAGAATAAAAAGACGAAAAAGAAAAAAAGGAAAAAAAGAATAAAAAGACAAAACAATTAACAAAATAAGAAAAGGAAGAAAAACAAGTAAAAAATAATCTTTCTTTGCATTAGCGGGTAAAATAAAGACCCCTACCCAGCTTTTTTTATATGCTCCACATTATTTTATTTCCTTCGTGATTATTCTGTTCAATTAAATGCTATTACTTCCCTCAATGCAGAATGGAGGACGAGGACGAGGAGGATGATGATGATGATGATGATGAGGAGGAGGAGGAGGAGGAGGAGGGTAAAAAAGAAATAAATAAAACAGCAGGTGATGTAGTGGTATATAATGATGTCGATGATAACGATGATGGTGAAAGTGGTGGCGATGCAATTATGGTAATGAAGATGATGATGACTTGATCGAAGTTTGTAAATGGATGAAAGGCTTTTATAATGGGGATGTTAATAGGGTTTTGGTTGTAAAAAAGCCAGGTAGGACACGTAGCAATGGGTTTAAGTCAGTTAAATCCAGATTCAACAAAGACAGGCAAGAATCGGTTTACAAAGAGAGTCGTGGATGAGTGGAACAGGCTCGGTAGTCATGTTGTGGGTGCAAGTACTATAGATACATTCAAGAAAAGGTTGGATAAATTCATGGATATTAAGGTAAGGTGGGATAGGACTTTCAGAAGCTGCCTTGTAGAGGTGAACCGGCCTCTTGCAGACTTGTTCTTATATTGAAACTAGAGCAAAAAAAATAAAAAAATAAAAAGAAAAGTAGAAAGAAAGAAAGATAAAATAGAAAGATAGAACGAGAAAGAAACCCAGAAGTAAGAATAAAGATATAGTGAGGATAAAACAAAATATAAGCAAATGAAAAGAATGCTGAAAATTAATGAAATAAAAAGTAGAGAGAGAGAGAGAGAGAGAGAGAGAGAGAGAGAGAGAGAGAGAGAGAGAGAGAGAGAGAGAGAGAGAGAGAGAGAGAGAGAGAGAGAGAGAGAGAGCAAACAAAAAAAGAAAACAAAGACGTAGGAAACAACACATACATGAACTAAACGTGAAAAAAGGAAGAAAAAAAAATGAATGAACGAAATTAGCAAATAAAAACAATTACTAAAAACAACGCATTAATTAAAGGTTAGAAAAGGTGAAAATGGAATGAATGAAAAAAATCAGCATACAATAAGAGCAAATAAACAAAAACAAATAAAAAAAACTAACTAGAGGTGAAAAATAGGGAAAAATAAAGAAAATTGAAGAGTGAAAGATTGAACGAATGAGAAATAAATAAACTGATAACTTAAAAATATGAATGAATGAATGAATGAACGAATATGTGAATGAATGACTAAGAGAATGAATGGATGAATGAACGAATATGTGAATGAATGACTAAGAGAATGAATGAATGAATGAACGAATATGTGAATGAATGACTAAGAGAATGAATGGATGAATGAACGAATATGTGAATGAATGACTAAAAGAATGAATGGATGAATGAACGAATAAGTGAATGAATGACTAAGAGAATGAATGGATGAATGAACGAATATGTGAATGAATGACTAAGAGAATGAATGGATGAATGAACGAATATGTGAATGAATGACTAAGAGAATGAATGGATGAATGAACGAATATGTGAATGAATGACTAAGAGAATGAATGGATGAATGAACGAATATGTGAATGAATGTCTAAGAGAATGAATGGATGAATGAACGAATATGTGAATGAATGTCTAAGAGAATGAATGGATGAATGAACGAATATGTGAATGAATGTCTAAGAGAATGAATGGATGAATGAACGAATATGTGAATGAATGTCTAAGAGAATGAATGGATGAATGAACGAATGTGAATGAATGTCTAAGAGAATGAATGGATGAATGAACGAATATGTGAATGAATGACTAAGAGAATGAATGGATGAATGAACGAATATGTGAATGAATGTCTAAGAGAATGAATGGATGAATGAACGAATAAGTGAGTGAATGTCTAAGAGAATGAATGGATGAATGAACGAATATGTGAATGAATGTCTAAGAGAATGAATGGATGAATGAACGAATATGTGAATGAATGTCTAAGAGAATGAATGGATGAATGAACGAATATGTGAATGAATGACTAAGAGAATGAATGGATGAATGAACGAATATGTGAATGAATGACTAAGAGAATGAATGGATGAATGAACGAATAAGTGAGTGAATGTCTAAGAGAATGAATGAATGAATGACGAAGAGAATGAATGAATGAATGAACGAATAAGTGAATGAATGACTAAGAGAATGAATGGATGAATGAACGAATAAGTGAATGAATGACTAAGAGAATGAATGGATGAATGAACGAATAAGTGAATGAATGACTAAGAGAATGAATGGATGAATGAACGAATAAGTGAATGAATGACTAAGAGAATGAATGGATGAATGAACGAATAAGTGAATGAATGACTAAGAGAATGAAATGATGAATGAACGAATAAGTGAGTGAATGACTAACAGAATGAATGGATGAATGAACGAATAAGTGAGTGAATGACTAAGAGAATGAATGGATGAATGAACGAATCCATGAATAAATAAACTGATAGCTAAAAAATTAATGAATGAATTAGTGAATTAATAAACGAACGAAGAAAGAGGAAAAAACACAAGAAAACGAAAGAGTGAAAGATTGAACGAATGAACAAATAAATAAAATGAATAAACTAAAAGAATGAATGAATGCATGGATGAATGAATGAATGATTGCATGGAAGAATGAATGAATGAATGCATGGAAGAATGAATGAATGAATGAATGAATGCATGGAAGAATGAATGAATGAATGAATAAATGCATGGAAGAATGAATGAATGAATGAATGCATGGAAGAATGAATGAATGAATGAATGAATGAAGAATGAATGAAAGGAAGAATGAATGCATGAATGAATGAATGGAAGAATGAATGAATGCATGGAAGAATGAATGAATGTATGAATGCATGGAAGAATGAATGAATGAATGAATGAATGGAAGAATGAAAGAATGAATGAATGAATGAATGAATGAAAATGAATGAATAAATGAATGAATGGAAGAATGAATGAATGAATGCATGGAAGAATGAATGAATGAATGCATGGAAGAATGAATGAATGAATGAATGGATGGATGAATGAATGAATGGATGAATGAATGAATGAATGAATGAATGCATGGAAGAATGAATGAATGAATGAATGAGTGAATGAATGAACGGAAGAATGAATGAATGAAAGCATGGAAGAATTAATGAATGAATGAATGAATGGAAGAATGAATGAATGAATGAATGGAAGAATGAATGAATGAATGCATGGAAGAATGAATGAATGAATTAGTGAATGAATGAACGAACGAAGAAAAAGGGAAAAAAACGAAAAAGTGAAAGATTGAACGAATGAAAAAAAAGATAACTATAAAAAGAACGAATGAATTAATGAATGAGTGAGTGAGTGAATGAACGAACGAATGGACGAACGAACGGAAGAGAAACGACAAGAAAAACAAATCGATCCCAAAGAGTTATTCCCACGCCTTCCTGTCCGAGGGTTCAGCCAAGTCTCTCTCTCTCTCTCTCTCTCTCTCTCTCTCTTACACACACACACACACACACACACACACACACACACACACGCGGCTACAAAATATATCGCTTTATTTCTTGATTTTTCTTTTATCCTAGTTTATAATTTGACGCTTTTCTCCTCACTCGAATTTATCCTCCGCCTCCTCCTTTCCTTTCTTTCTTTCTTTATTTCTTTATTCTTCATCTAATTCAAATCCTCTCTCTTCTCCATTTTCTTCCTCTCTCGACCTTATTTTCCACCTTCCCCGCCTTACTTAATTTTTTCCTTAAAATCCTCTATTGCATCCTCTATTCTATCTCCTCCTTCAATACCTTCCTTCTATTCTATATTTTCTCCGCCTCCTCTTCTTTCATTCTTTCTTCTGTATCTTCTTCAAATCCTCTATCGCATCCATCTCATTGTTTCCTCCTCCTTAAAATCCATTCACGATCTCTCATCCACCTCTTCCTCTTTCTCCTACTCTCCTCTCTCATTCACCTCCAACTCTTCCTCTTCCGCCTGCTCTCCTCTTTGTCCACATCCATCTCAACCTTCACGTCTTCCTCTTCATATTTTCCTGCTTTTCCTTCAATCATTTTTATAATATGCCTTGGCAATGAACCTGAGCATTGCCCAATCCTGAAGCGCACACACACACACACACACACACACACACACACACACACACGCGCGCGCGAGCCTTTTCCTTTCCCATCATGACCAAGAATCAAAATTTATAGTCACAGAGCTATTTTGCGCCCCCTCCTCCTCCTCCTCCTCCTCCTCCCGCCTCTTTTTCCTGCACCTTTTCTCATCTTTCTCCATCCTTCTTCCCCTCCTCCTCGTTCTTCTTCCTACTCTTTCCTCGTCTTTCTCTGTTTCAGTCCTCCCTTCCTCGTTCTTTCTTTTCCACCTTCCCTCCCCTCCCGTCTCTCTCTCTCTCTCTCTCTCTCTCTCTCTCTCTCTCTCTCTGTATTAGGCAACATTCTTTCAAGACATTAATGTAAACAAATCACCAGGAAGAGAGAGAGAGAGAGAGAGAGAGAGAGAGAGAGAGAGAGAGAGAGAGAGAGAGAGAGAGAGAGAGAGAGAGAGAGAGAGAGAGAGAGAGAGAGAGAAAAATAATAAATGCAGCTGATTAAGATTGCGAAGAGGAAAGGTAAAGGTGGAGGGAGAGAAGGGGGGGGGGTAGGGGGGTGTTCTGCCAGGTGGTGGTGGTGACGGTGGTGGTGGTGGTTTATGGCCTCTGTGCTATCTTTGCAGCCTTGACCTAGCTATTTCTTTATAACACTGAACTCTTTTGGATGTACCCCTCCTGCCCTAGTGAAGGTTAGAGCGGTAGTATTTATTTTTGTAGTAGTAGTAGAAGTAGTAGTAGGAATAGTAGTAGTGGTAGCAGTAGTAGTAGTGGTAATAGTGGTAGTAGTAGTAGTAGGAAAAAGAAGAACAAAAAGATAAAGAAGAAAAAGAAGAAGAGGAGGAGGAAGAGGAGTTGTTCTATTACCCTTATTATTAACAGCGGCGGTAGTAGTAGTAGTAGTAGTAGTAGTAGTAGTAAAAGTATAATCGTAGTCGTAGTTGCGTTTTTGTTGTCGTTGTTGCTGTAAAGTAGTGGAAGTAGATAAAAAAAGTAAATAGTCGTTGTTGTTCAAGTTGATATAATTGTGTGTGAAAAAGACATGCGTAATAGTAATAATAAACTCACGCTGTACGATAAGGATTGGGGGGAGGGAGGGGCTGAATCCATTCCCTGCCCTACAACCACACGGCAAACTCACCCACCTGGAAAACACAAAAACACAAACACATTAGACGTAACCTAAAAGAACAAATACTAAAGAATAACAAAAACTAAGAATAAGAAACAAAAAAAGAAAATCAAACGCATGAACACTTAGATGATGGTAAAAAAATATATATATAAAGTAAGATTCCGCAAGAACAAGAACCTAAAATATATCAATGAAAAAGGACAATAGATTAGTATATACAGTTAATTACCTTATAAGCGACTTTTTTTTTTTTTGCTTGATTATCATTATTAGTAGTATTAGTATCATTATTATTATTATTTTTATTATTATTATTTGTTTTTTGTTACTCGCCTTACTCTGTCCGTAGAAAAAAATGCTCGATCTAAATATCATGGAAAAAAAAAATTATTGGACTTAATATTCAGTAACTTTTTATTATTATTATTATTATTATTTTCAGGAGGGATATGAAAGCCTCTTCGAGCACCGCCACCCACCCATACCCCCATGCACCCCCCCACCCCCCAGACCGTAGTAGTAGTAGTAGTAGTAGTAGTAGTAAAATTATAGCTGTAGTCGTAGTGATGTTCTGGTTGTTGTTATTGTTGTCGTTGTTGTTGTTGTAAAGTAAGAAAAAAAACATGATTGGACTTTATATTCTCTAAATTTTTATTGTTATTATTTTCAGGCAGGATATGAAAGCCTCGTCGTGCACCCCCCCACCCCCCCAACTGACGCGAGACCCCTAAGCCACGTGACGGAGAGCAACGAGTCACACACGAACTCACGAACACACAAACGCCAGACAAGTGAATGACAAAGTGCCCCGCTACCAGGAAGACGGATCGCCTGTACGTACGAACACACACACACACACACACACACACACACACAGTCTGTTGGCCCCTTTTCCCCCTTCACTCCTTCCGTAGCTGTAAGCCCTCATCCCTCCACTAACAAGGACCACACCTGCTAAAGCTGAACAGTGTACGTACGCAACAGTGACCATCCTGTACATCTGCGAGTGACATACGTGTGTTCGTGCGTGCGTGCTGCAGCTGCCAGTGTTGAATAATGTGCGCCCCAACCACCCATCGCTACCGCCCTTTTGACTTGCTTAAACTAAGGCGAGGGAGCGGCCACCCTCCGCCGGACGTTATTACACGCCTGAAAAACACCAAACTCTTCCGCAATCGAAGCAGAAGGAGAGGCAGACGAGTGGCGACAAACATCCCTGTTATCGTTACGAGGGTGAATCAGAACAAACCAGTGGCGGAGAAGGAGTACAAACATTTCGAGGTGCCACGAGCGTGGTATAGTCTGCCCTCTTTACTCCTCTCCAATGTGACCTCCCTTAGCAACAAGATCGAGGAACTAATGGTGACGGTCAGGTCCACTGGTGCTGGTGTGGTGGCCATCACGGAAGCGTGGCAAATAGTTCCTAAGATCTGCAACATCGATGACTATGAACTATTTCACCAACTCAGGACTAATAGGAGGGGAGGGGGAGTGGCCCTGTATTGCCGCTCCGACCTCACGCCTTCACACCTTCAGGTCGACACCCCCGAGGGAGTGGAGGCCCTGTAGGTGAGGGTCACACCTGCCCGCCATCCTCGCCACACTGCCTCCATCATCTACTGTGTGGCATACCACCCCCCCTGCGCGCCCACTGCACAGCTGCAGGTTGACCACATCATCGACACAGCTGACGCGCTTCGAGTGAGATTCCCCTCTGCAAAGTTGGTCATATGTGGGGATTTTAACCGCCTGGACGTCAACGACACGATGCACCAACTGAATCTCACTCAGGTCGTTAATTTCCCCACCCACCAACAAGCTACTCTCGACCTCATCATGACCGACCTGAGCCAGCAGTACTCACCCCCCCAGCCTCTCCCCCCCCTGGGACGCAGCGGACACCTGTCAGTCTTGTGGGAACCGGCTCACACCACCTCACTGCCTCAGTCATCCTCCGCCAGGTCATTCAGGCCCCTGACTGACTCGGCCATCAGACGGTTCGGGCAGTGGATTACGCAACACCCCTGGACTGAAGTGACAAATGAGCCAGACGTCAACCACAAATGGGAGCAATACCAGCACACTATTACCAGCGCCTACCACACCTGCTTCCCCATCAAGACGTTCCCAGTCCATCCATCTGATGCCCCCTGGATCAACCCCACCGTCAAGAGGCTCATCTCGCAGAGAAACAGGGCCCACAACACAGACCCTGCCCGCTACAGACAGCTCAGGAACAAAGTCATCAGGGAGATCAAAACCGCCAGAGCAAACTATTATCCTGAAAAAATACACCATCTTAAACAGGCCAACAACAGACAGTGGTATCACAAGGTCAGGTCTCTTTGTGGACTCGGCAAACATTCATCCTCCTTCCCTTGCGCTTCACATTTATCACCTGACCGGGCGGCCGAGGAGATAAATACCCATTTCGCGGGTGTCTGTCAAAGCCTCCCAAAACTTGATCTCCCCGCCCTCCCCGCTTACCTACCATCACCCTCCCCACACCCCCCTCCGTCCAGGAGGTTGACGTTTTCAATAAATTAAAGAAATTAAGGACGC
>NC_066529.1:11270386-11417886 GCF_024679095.1 Eriocheir sinensis
GTCACGTGCGATGAGCTACGTTGCAAAACAATAACTCTGAGCAGAGGAAGCAAAGATGAAGGAAACAGCGACACTAATCAGCGAGTTTAACGATTGATCTTGTTTACTTTCTTCAACGACTAAAGAGGAGATAATATATTAGTAGTATTGGGCAGAGGGAAAATTGGCTCTCAAACGTTTAAACCCTGAATAATTTCCTGCACACACACACACACACACACACACACACACACACACACACACACACACACACACAAACAAAGTGGAAGTGTGGTGATGGTGATGGTAGACATGAGTGATGGAGTGGTAGTGATGGTGGTGAGTGGTGGTGGTGGTGGCCTATTATGGTGGTATGTCAAATGTACTCTCTCTCTCTCTCTCTCTCTCTCTCTCTCTCTCTTTGGGTTTTGTAGGGGGACTTATTACGTGAATCTACAATCTGAGAGAGAGAGAGAGAGAGAGAGAGAGAGAGAGAGAGAGAGAGAGAGAGAGAGAGAGAGAGAGAGAGAGAGAGAGAGAGAATCCTGTTATTTGTTCCTTTGAGTGACATTTCCTATTTGAAGTGATCACTCTCCGTTTTCTTTTTTCTATTAGTACATATATTTTTTTTTCACGAAGGGTAGACTGAAGGGGACATGAGGAGAGGAGAGAGGAGGAATAAGGAAAGAAGAGGAAGAGGGAAGAAGAGGAAGAGGGAAGAAGAGGTGCAAGACAAGATGAAAGGAACCGCCTCCTCCTCTTCCCTCTTCTTCCTCTTCTTAGTAATTATCTATCATTATCCTCATCCATTTTCTTCCCTTCTATCACTCTCTTCCCTCCTATTCTCTACCCTCTTCCTCCTCTTAGAAACTATCCACCACTATCATCATCCTCTCTCTCTCTCTCTCTCTCTCTCTCTCTCTCTCTCTCTTTCTTCTCTTTCCTCCTCTTCTATACCCTTCTTCCTTTTAGCAACTATCCTCTTCCTATTGCTCTTTCTCACTCTCTTCTCTCCTCTTTCCATCCCTCTTCCTCCTCTTAGCAACTATCAACCACTACCATCATCCTCTTCCTTTCTTTTTCTTCTTCTCTTTCCTCCTCTTCTATACCCTTCTTCCTTTTAGCAACTATCCACCACCAACCTTATCCTCTTCCTCTTTTTCTTCTTCTCTTTCCTCCTCTTTGTATCCCTCTTCCTCCTCTTAGCAACTATCCACTACCACCATTATCCTCTTCCTCTTTCTCCTCTTCCCCCCTCTTTCTCCTCTTAGCAACTATCCCCTACCACCCTTATCCTCTTCCTCTTGCTCTTTCTCCCTCTCTTCTCTCCTCTTTCTATCCCTCTTCCTCCTCTTAGCAACTATCCACCACTACCATCATCCTCTTCCTCTTTCTCTTCTTCTCTTTCCTCCTCTTCTATACCCTTCTTCCTTTTAGCAACTATCCTCTTCCTATTGCTCTCTCTCCTCTTCCCTCTTGCTATCTCTCTTCCTCCTCTTAGCAACTATCCACCATTACCATCATCCTCTTCCTCTTTCTCTTCTTCCTTTCCTCCTCTTCTATACCCTTCTTCCTTTTAGCAACTATCCTCTTCCTATTGCTCTTTCTCCCTCTCTTCTCTCCTCTTTCTATCCCTCTTCCTCCTCTTACAACTATCCACCACTACCATCATCCTCTTCCTCTCCCTCTTTCACCTTCCTTTCATCGCTTCATCGCTTTCACCCTTTTAAAAACCATTCCACTGTCCCTTTTATTTACATTTTTCTCTCTCTCTTTCCCTTCACTGTTGCCTATTCCTTCCCCTTCCACGCCACCACCACCACAACCACCCCCAACATTCTCTTCCCCACCTCCCATTTCTTTCTCACGACCTTTCCCTACAGCAATTCCTAACCTCCCCATCCCCTTCCCCCCCTCCCTTCCCCCTCAATCATCCCCTCCACCATCACCACCACTCCCTTCCCCCGCCTCTCCCCTAACCTATTACCCCTTCCCACTCCACCATCACCACCACCAACACCCTCCTCCTCCCCCCTTCCTCCCTCCCTCGCTACAACAAGGTCTTGGGTCCTTATTTATAAAGTGGAATTCACGACCTTGTGGCGAGGAAAGGGTGGGGAGGGGTGGGGAGTTGAGGGGATGGGGGAGAGATGAAAGGGGAAGGGAAGGAGGTGGTGATGCTGGAGGGGGAGGGAAAGGGAAGGGGAGATGATGGGGAAGAGGTGGGGATTAATGGTAATGATGGGGGGAAGGGTAACGAATGGCGGGGGAAGGGGAAGAAGTGGGGAGTGGAGAGGGGGAAGAAGAGGAGGGCAAGGGAAGGGGGTAGAGGGGGTGGGGATGGGGAAGATAGAGATGGCGTGGTGATGTAGATTGGGGATATGTAGAAGGGAGAGGGAGAAGGGTGGGGAGGAGGGGAGGGAAGGAATGCGAAGGGAATGGGGAAGGGAAAGATAGAAGGGGACAGAATTTGAGGGTAAAACGTTAAAGTATTGGAGAGGGTCAGGAAAGGAAGAGAAAGGGAGAGAAGGGATCGAATGGGAAGGGAAGGGATGGAAGGGAAGGAAAGAAAGGGAAGGGAGAGGAAGGAAAGGGAAGGAAAGGAAAATAATGTAAAGTAGAAAGGGAAGGAAAGGGAGGGGAAGGAAAGGAAAGGGAAGGAAACGGATGAGAGAAATGGGAAAATAAGAAGGGAAGAAAAGGGAAGGAAAGATAGAGGAAAATACGGGAGAAGACGATGGAAGGGAGGAAAAGGAAAGAAAGTGTAAAGGAAGGGAAATAGAAGGGAAGAGAAAGATATAGTCGGGAAGGGAAGGGAAAGAAATAGAAGGGAAGGGAAGGAAAGGGAGACGAAATATGAGAAACAAAGGAAAATAAATTGTAATGAAAGGAAGGAAAGGATAATGGAGGAAATGGAAGAAACGAAATAGAAAAAAATATAATACCACAAAGTTGAAGAAGGACTAGGAAAGGAAGAAAGTGATTAAACAATGAACAGATACGAAAAAAAAAACAAGGAAAAGACAAACAAAAATAATAAATAAATGAATAAATACGTAGTTGAATAGATGAATAAATAACCAATCAGTTGTGAGGGAAATTCAAAATACATAAAAAAACAACACGAAAAATACATGAGAGAGACGAGTGAGAAAAAGAAAGGAAGAGAAAGAATGATAAGAAGGAATGGAGAAAGAGAGGAAGTAGAGGGAAGAGGAAAATAGGGAAATAATTAAGACAAACAAGAAAGGAAGAGGAAGAAAATGAATGATGAAAAAGAATAGATGAAGAGGGCGTCGGAGGAAGAGCAAAATAAGAAAAAAATGGAAGACAAACAAGAGGAAAAAAAGAAGAAAAAGATAAAAAGTGAAGAAAGGGAATGGAAGGAGGGAGAAGGGGAAAGAGCAAAATAGGAAAACAATGAAGACAAATAAAAAAGGAAGAAAAAGAGATAAAAAAAAGTGAATGGAGGAAAGAAGAGAGAGAAAGAAGAGCAAAATAAGGAAACAAAATGGAGAGAACAAACAAAGAGGAAGAAAAAGAAAAACAAACAAGGAAGACGAAAGAAGAGAAAGATAAGAATGAATGAAGAAAGAGAGGGAGTAGAAGAGAGAGCGAAAAAAAATGTAGACAAGAAAGAAGAAAAAGATGGGAATGAGTAGAGAAAGAAAGGGAATAGAAGGAAGAGAAGAATAGGGGAAAGGAAAATATAAACAAACAAGAAAGAAGAAAAGAGAAAGATAAGTTTGAATGGAGAAAGAACAAAATAGCAAAAAAAAAAAAAAGAAAGAAAAAGAAAAAAAGGATATAGGACTGAAGGAAGGAGCTATGGGGAGAGGGGAAGGAATAGGGAGGGAGGGAAGGAAGAAGGGAGGAATGGAGAGGAGAGGGATGGGACAGGAAGGGGGGAGGGAGGGAGGAGGGAAGGGATAGCAGGGAGAGAAGGGAGGGGGAGGAGGAAAGCACCTTCAAACTGTCATGAACTGAAATATGAACAGACAAATTTACGTCTTCAAAATAATCTCTCTCTCTCTCTCTCTCTCTATGCTTCTATTGAGGAGAGAGAGAGAGAGAGAGAGAGAGAGAGAGAGAGAGAGAGAGAGAGAGAGAGAGAGAGAGAGAGAGAGAGAGAGAGAGAGAGAGAGAGAATGCGGAAGAAGTAAGAGATAGATGAAGAGAGGGAGAAAAATAATCATGATTAGTTTAAGTTTCTTCCGCCATGAGGGAGGAGGAGGAAGGGACAGGAGGAGGGAGGAGGAGGAGGAGGAGATAAGGACAGGAGGAGGGAGGCCAAAAGTGGGTCAAAGTGTTGTCAGAAATAAACTCTCATCACGAAAATTAAAAAAATAAGTAATAATAATAATAATAATAATAATAATAATATATTGCAGAAGACGTTGGAGAGAGAGAGAGAGAGAGAGAGAGAGAGAGAGAGAGAGAGAGAGAGAGAGAGAGAGAGAGAGAGAGAGAGAGAGAGAGAGAGAGAGAGAGAGAGAGAGAGAGAGAGAGAGAGAGAGAGAGAGGACAAATGACTGATCTACTTTGCAGGGGAAAAAACGACACACACACACACACACACACACACACACACACACACACACACACACACACACACACACGTGAAGATGGCAAAGATTGAGTTAAAAGGGATAAAGGAAATGGAGGATAAGAAAACAAAATTATCACTTTCGTCTTTTTTTTCTTCTTTCTTTATTTTTACATCTTACATACTGCAACTGAATACATATATGTCGATGAACGGGCGTCTTCAATTCTCTCTCTCTCTCTCTCTCTCTCTCTCTCTCTCCCCCCTTCCTTCAGTCCCTTTCCAATCACTCTCCTCTCCCATACTCCACCTCCTCCCTTCTTCCCTTATACACTCTTTCATCTTCCTCTCCTCCTCCTCCTCCTCCTCCTCCCTGACATAGAACTAGTGCCAAGGGTCATCTCCGTGTGTGTGTGTGTGTGTGTGTGTGTGTGTGTGTGTGTGTGTGTGTGTGTGTGTGTGTGTGTGTGTGTGTGTGTGTGTGTCCCTTTCTTATACCCGTCTCCCTCCCTCCCTCTTTTCAACCCTGTCCTCCTTTTTCTTAACGAGCCACCAGCACCAGCAAGGTCAAGAATAACTAGTGATAGGTTACACTCCGTTCAGCTAAACTTGACGCATAGGCCCCGCCCCCTCCACGCACTGTAAACACCAATCACAAGCACCCTCCTTCAAAGCGCAGCCAATCACGTGTTAGGACTGAAGGCAAGGGGGGGAGGGGGGAGGAGCAAAGGAGCGCTAATCATTAAATTAAACAAAAATATGCAAAGAAAACGGGAAGAAAAGTAGAATGAAAAACAGGAGTGAACGTAGGAGTGTAGGAAGAAATGGAGGAAGAAAAGTAGGAAAGAAAAGTGGGAGGAAAAGTGAGAATAAAAGTGGGAATAAAAGTGGGAAGAAAAGTGGGAAGAAAAGTGAGAAGAAAAGTGGGAAGAAAAGTGGGAAGTGGGAAGAAAAGAAGGAAGAAAAGTTGGAAGAAAAGTGGGAAGAAAAGTGGGAAGAAAAGTAGGAAGAAAAGTGGGAAGAAAAGTGGGAAGAAAAGTAGGAAGAAAAGTGGGAAGAAAAGTGGGAAGAAAAGTGGGAAGAAAAGTAGGAAGAAAAGTAGGAAGAAAAGTTGGAAGAAAAGTGGGAAGAAAAGTGGGAAGAAAAGTAGGAAGAAAAGTAGGAAGAAAAGTGGGAAGAAAAGTAGGAAGAAAAGTGGGAAGAAAAGTAGGAAGAAAAGTGGGAAGAAAAGTGGGAAGAAAAGTAGGAAGAAAAGTAGGAAGAAAAGTGGGAAGAAAAGTGGGAAGAAAAGTGGGAAGAAAAGTGAGAAGAAAAGTGGGAAGAAAAGTGAGAAGAAAAGTGGGAAGAAAAGTGAGAAGAAAAGTGGGAAGAAAAGTGAGAAGAAAAGTGAGAAGAAAAGTGGGAAGAAAAGTGAGAAGAAAAGTGGGAAGAAAAGTGAGAAGAAAAGTGGGAAGAAAAGTGAGAAGAAAAGTGTGAAGAAAAGTGAGAAGAAAAGTGGGAAGAAAAGTGGGAAGAAAAGTGAGAAAAAAAGTGAGAAGAAAAGTGGGAAGAAAAGTGGGAAGAAAAGTGAGAAGAAAAGTGGGAAGAAAAGTGGGAAGAAAAGTGGGAAGAAAAGTGGGAAGAAAAGTAGGAAGAAAAGTGGGAAGAAAAGTGGGAAGAAAAGTGGGAAGAAAAGTAGGAAGAAAAGTGGGAAGAAAAGTAGGAAGAAAAGTGGGAAGAAAAGTGGGAAGAAAAGTAGGAAGAAAAGTGGGAAGAATAGGAGGAAGAAAAGTGAGAAGAAAAAGGAAGAAAAGGGAAGAAAAGTAGGAAGAAAAGGGAAGAAAAAAGGAAGAAAAGTGGGAAGAAAAGGGAAGAAAAGTAGGAAGAAAAGTGGGAAGAAAAGTAGGAAGGAAAGTTGGAAGAAAAGTGGGAAGAAAAGGGAGGAAAAGTGGGAAGAAAAGTGAGAAGAAAAGTGAGAAGAAAAGTGAGAAGAAAAGTGAGAAGAAAAGTGGGAAGAAAAGTGGGAAGAAAAGTGGGAAGAAAAGTGGGAAGAAAAGTGAGAAGAAAAGTGGGAAGAAAAGTGAGAAGAAAAGTGGGAAGAAAAGTGAGAAGAAAAGTGGGAAGAAAAGTGAGAAGAAAAGTGAGAAGAAAAGTGGGAAGAAAAGTGGGAAGAAAAGTGAGAAGAAAAGTGGGAAGAAAAGTGAGAAGAAAAGTGGGAAGAAAAGTGGGAAGAAAAGTAGGAAGAAAAGTGGGAAGAAAAGTGGGAAGAAAAGTAGGAAGAAAAGTAGGAAGAAAAGTGGGAAGAAAAGTGGGAAGAAAAGTGGGAAGAAAAGTAGGAAGAAAAGTGGGAAGAAAAGGAGAAAAGTAGTAAGCAAAGTGGGAAGTAAAGTAGGAAGAAAAGTAGGAAGAAAAAGGAAGAAAAGTGGGAAGAAAAGTGGAAGAAGAAAAGGAAGAAAAGGAAGAAAGTGGAAGAAAAAGTAAGAAAAGGAAGAAAAGTAGAAGAAAGTAGGAAGATAAGGAGGAAGAAAAGTAGGAAGAAAAGTAGGTAGAGAGGTAAGAAGAAAAGTAGGATGAAAAGTATAGAAGAAAAGTAGAAAGAAAAGTATATATAGGAAGAAAAGTAGAAAAAAATAGAAAGAAAAGTAGGAGGAAAGGTATAGGAAGAAGAGTAGGATGAAAAGTAGGAAGAAAAGTAGGAAGAAAATTAGAGGTAAAAGCATAGGAAGAAAAGTAGGATGAAAAGTAGGAAGAAAAGTAGAAGTTAAAGTTTAGGAAGAAAAGTACAAAGAAAAGTATAAAAATAAAAGTAGGAAGAAAAGTATACAAAGAAAAACAGAAAGAAAGAAAAAAATGTAGGAAGAAAAGTAGGAAAAAAGTAAAGGAAAGGTAGAAAGAAAAAATATAGAAAGAAACATAGGAGAAAAAGTACCAAGGAAAAAAGTAGGAGGAAGAGTAGAAAAAAAGTAGAAAGGTGGAATGAAAGTAAGATGAAAAATAGTAAGGAGAGTAGGAAATATAGAAGTAGGAACAGAACAAGGAGGAAAAATAAGAAAGCACAATTAAAAGTAACGAGAATGTGAGAGAGGAAGACCGAGGCAGAGGAGGTGGATGAACTACCTTAAGGAAGCCACGAGAGACAACCATCAACAAACAAACGATACAAAACAGACCACAGTGAAGAGACACAAGCATAATAGCGAGCCCGTCTAACTAGGAATATTAATATGCTGAGAAGAGGAATGCAACAAGTGGAAGGACGTAGAGATGCAGCAAGGGGGCGGGGCTTATCGGCATGACTAGAGTGAATGGACTGGCTTGCTAAATTCTTGTATACTGGGGAGGTGTGTGACAAAGATGTGGGTTGTGTGCTTTGCCAGTCTCTCCTCATTGGAATATTAGAATCATGTTTTGCTATCATTCACATCTTTGTTTATTCCAAGCAGTTAATTGTGTATAAGTTTTAGTGAAGAAAAATAAAGGAGTAAATAAAGTTGGGGGCATATGCTACAGCTGCGTGTGGTCTCTCTCTCTCTCTCTCTCTCTCTCTCTCTCTCTCTCTCTCTCTCTCTTTGCAGGAAAGGAAGAAGCTCAAGGTCAAAATAACAAAAAAGTGTAGAAGAAAAACCCTAATCACTGCTCCCATAAAAGAAAAAAAGTGAAGAGTGGGCAAAAGAGCGGTCTTGGTGGTCATGTGTCAAATTGGCCCTTGAGCCCATTACCTCGGGACACAGGACCAGTGTGGCATCTGGGTTGATACAGTTTACCTTCCCCAGGTTCCCCCAGGTACCCATTTATTGTCCAGCCCAAAAGGGAGAATGAAAACCTGACTGAGCTGCACAAACTGCCCGGGCTACGATTTGAGCCTGGGCCTGCGAATTCATAGCTAGGCACGCTAACCACTGCACAATGGAGGCATATACAGACTAAGGGCTAGCTATGTAAAAAAGAGGTAAGGAAAAATATTATATGTTTGGAGGCACTTTTTGTAAATGACCAACATATTAAAAGATAAAGAATCCATTATTAGTTATTATCAAAAGTGAGCACATCGGTCATTTCAAAGGTTAAATAATGTACAAAATGTGCTGAAGGTATAAGCTTATCAAAATCTGTCCATCTGTTTACCTGTATCTATCTTTTCAATTTAGTCCAATTTACTCAGTTCATAAACACCGTCAATCCCACCATTTCAGTAATATATGAGAACTTTTAAGAATCATTTACAAGATCAAAATAAAACTGTCATCAATAATTCATCTATACATACTTGTCTTTATCTTTTTTTCTTTTACAGCTTGTTTAAGTCAGTCCATTAACACCAACAATCCTACAATGCCACGAAAATATACCTTTAAGAGCTATATATATCATGTCAAAATGCACTTGAGGTCATTAAACTATCACTATATATCTCTTTTATCTGATTTCCTGTCTTAATGCATAGCTCTTTATGTATCCACCTCCTTACATTCATACCAATATATGTACCCATTGGCAGACTATGAGGCAGTGGTTAGTGAGCCTATGAGTCTGTGGGCCTGAGTTTGAATCCCAGTCTCGGCAGTTAGCGAGCAACCCACCAAACTGTTCATCCATATGTTCACGATAGTCGATAAATGGGTAGCTGGGGAGGGTGTTGCACTTGCCCTGTGTCCTGGGTTAATGGGTTCTCATCCACCACAGGTTAACCCGGTAGCAGCGACAGGCCAAATTTGTGGCTTTACCGTGTAGCAGCGACGGGCCAAATTTGTGGCTTTACCATGTAGCAGCGACGGGCCAAATTTGTGCCATGATATAAACCCCCAAAAAATAGATGATACATAATCTGATCACAAATGCTTTGGTATAAATTATGAAATGGTTTGTGTGAGGGGTGATTTTTTCTCATTTTACTCGCTTGGAGGGACCATTAAGAAACACGATCCCCGCTGCTACCGGGTTAAAGAGCTGATGGTAAGGAAATGGGTAGTGTGGCCAGGCGCAGCTAAAGTGCATGCTCCCAAATTTTTCTTTCCCTAGACTCACTGGGCACATACTTGGCAGCTCCCATTCAGACATCCAGGAACAAATCTTGCCTGGGCCAGCCTAATCACGGCAATATATCACCAGAGATCAAAAGCTGCCTCCTTGCTGCCCTCACACCAAAATATTTCTCTCTAGGAACGGTAAAGCAGATCATTAAGGGAAAGGTTAAATTAGTGTCTAAATCTTGTGGTAAAACTGAGTGTGGGTTACTTATTTATTTAGGTGGTGTGTGTGTGTGTGTGTGTATGTGTGTGTGTGTGTGTATATTTACCTAGTTGTGACATATGGAAAAAGAGCTATGTTCGCACTGTCCCGTCTCCATGTCCACTCTTATCCAACTTTTCCTTAAACTCATGAATGTTTCTTGCACAACCACTTCCTCCTCTAGTCTATTCCATAGCTCAATGGTTCTATTTGGGAAGCTAAACTTTTTCACATCTCTCCTACATGTGGTCGCCCTCAACTTCTTATCATGTCCTCTTGTTCCTCTCTCGTTCCACACACACAGGTCCTCTCTGTCCAAATGCTCCACTCCATTTGCCACCCTGTACACCGCTATCAGATCTCCTCTTTCTCTTCTTCTCTCCAGGGTTGTGAGCCCCATGCTATTGAGTCTCTCCTCATAAGTCCAATCTCAAAGTTCTGGTACCATCTTAGTTGCCACTCTCTGCAATCTTTCCAGCTTCTTTGCTTTTCTTTTCGTGAGGAGACCAGACCACTGCTACATACTCCAACCTTGGCCTTATCATTGTGACTATTATTTTCCTCATCACCTCCTCATCGAGGTACACAAATGCCGTCCTTATGTTCCTCAGCAAATTTAGAGTTTGTCCCGTTATCTTGTTGATGTGTTTGTCCGGTGACATGTTCTCTGAAACAGTCACTCCCAAATCTTTTTCCTCCACTCCTCTGCATATTGTCTCACTTCCCATCTTGTAATCATAGTATTTGCATCTTCTGCCACTCCTACCAAACTCCATTTTTTTTACATTTCCCAAGGTTGAACTCCATCTGCCATGTACCATGTGTGTGTGTGTGTGTGTGTGTGTGTGTGTGTGTGTGTGTGTGTGTGTGTGTGTGTGTGTGTGTGTGTGTGTGTGTGTGTGTGTGTGTGTGTCAGAATACCTGTTTGATGCAGTGGTCTCATTCACACACACTCTGGTATGTACTGAAAATGCACAGAGCACAGGGCAATCCTCTGTCTCACTGAGCCTGACATTAAAGTTTCTCACTCTATAGATGACACAGTGAACAAAGTTTAAGCACAATTTGTTCCTACAGTAAAAGTCTGTTAATCCAAATAGCAGCAGGTACATCCTCAATCTAGACTGATGATTAATAGTGTACTGTTTTTAGATATTTCCTGAACTCCATAACTAGCACAACCACATTGTCTTTTCATCTTATAGTTTGATGCCTTCATCAATTTTGAATGATGGGATTTTTGGACCAATGTAATTTTTACTATAGACTTTCAAAGTGTTTTATCTCCCGTCAATTCATATTTTGAGCTTCAGGTCTGTGGCGAGTACCAAAATTTTTTCAAGCGGTGAATCAGCTGCCGGGCTGAAAAACTGTGGAATGCATACAATTATATAAACTAATAAATAGGCAAATTTATATATAAAGACCAACATCAACATCAGGGAAGTTAGCTGAGAAAGCATAAAGGATTAAGATCAAGGCTCTCCACACATCATTAACACACACACACAACACACACACACACTCAGCAGCTTCAAGGCACCACTGAGTCACCTGCAGACAATGCCAATTAAGGTGCCAGGCAGGTATGGCGAGGCGCACAAACCACCTGTCTGCCAAGGGAAACAGTCAATGAATTTCAGTCACGAGGATGATCCTTAACGCATTGCTTATAAACGAAGATGAACAAACTTTTCTTCTCAATAGGTTTGGTTAAATGGAGAGCTAATATATTTCTAAGTGGTATTAGTTTGTCTTTATTGCTTGTTCTTAAAATATATGGTGGATTGTGTAGTCTCATTTTGATTCTTCTATATTTTGTTTTTAGTCACTCTTACTTCTGTTTCAGTTAATTACGGCTAAACACACACTACTACTTCTCTAATGAGCTTCCTCCACTAACTTTGCTCTATGGGATAAACGCGTGGTGCTGCCGTTAGTACCTAGATTTAAAAATGAAAGTCTACCTGCTCAAAAATCTGCAGATAAGAAATGAACCCTAATTATGAGGCTATACTTTAAATTGTTCATTAGTTTTAGTTTAGCAACAAAATTACACTATCATCACGTATGTACCTGGAAATGAACTGGAACAACACATAAATTTGTAGAAGATTCCTTCTTAAATATGAACACCCATTAAGGCATTTTACCTTGTATAAGTTTTTTTGGACCCTGAAAAGTTGCCATTTTTTCTGCACTAATTCTAGAAAATCTAACATGTCCATTCATTAAGAGGATAAGCTTTGAGCTGAACACTCCAGGTGAAGCCTAGCCAGTACTAAATACAGCTTGGGGGATGACTCCAGCACTTGTGTTGTTTGTGCATCCAAATATAAAGCCCAATATTCTATTAGCACATTTCCTAGCAGTAATGAAGCAAATCTTGGGTCAAAACTCGGAATGTACCAACACACACTTCACACTTGGCTTGACCTCTGTTATTATCACTGAAACTTTCTTCTTACAATTAGATCGTTGATGGAAAATAATAATAATGATATAATGATTATTATAATGAACCCAGAACTAACTGCTAAAGAACTCAACTAGTGATGTAAACCAGGGCTGAGCAGGAAGCTATTTTATTGTTTTTATCAGTACCTCCCTAGACTTAATGTGAACCCAGTCTGATATTAGATTACCAGCTCAAACCCTCATGCCTAAATCTCTTTCCAAACTCTACCATAAATTCAGCAGAAGCTAATGCTCTTCAATGTACTTAAAAAAATAACAAAAAATTGGAGGACCTGCAAACTGTAACCTCCAAAAGAGACGGATTCATTTTACAATCTTGACATCGTACTGTAAGGAAAAGTGGATGTTCAGAGCAGAACAAATTAACTGACTCTGCTATGCATAAAAAAAAATACATAATCTCTAAAACAAATCACTCTAGGAACACTTGAATTTTGTTTAACTGAATTGGCATCAGCTAATAAATTTGATGTATTGCGAGGATACTGCCAGCACTGGTAAAACTAGAGTAGTGAAGCAATATATACGAGACATTGGTAAGATACTGTAAACCGAGGTGACTTCAGACAAAAGGTGGATAGAAAGTTGACAAGTTGATAACTCGTAGACAGTTGCAACAAGCTAGATGATTTTAGTATCAGAATTTGTCTTTTGCCTTATAGTTCTCGAAAAAGAATGTTGTTTTCTTTAGACACGTTTCTGTTTTGAAAACAACCACAATATGTGTTTTTGAGATTTCGTAAAATTTACCCCCCTTGGAAAACTTCTTCTGGCAGGAATGATCTGTATTACACACAACATCAAAACTAGAGAAAACAATCAGAAACATGCTTAACTAGAACAGTTAGAATGAATCAGGGGTGCTTAACATATCCAACACACCTGTAAATGTCACTTGAATGGAGGCATGTCGAAAAATGGCTCAAAATTGGGTGACTTCGGACACCTAAATATAACTACATATTGTGGGGTGATTAAGGCGGGGTTCCTACTATTCTGTTTTCACGGATCCGTCGACCGTCAGTGACGTCATCAACGGACCCCGGGCCCTGCGCGGAGCCGGTCCAAAGATGAACTCAAGTTAACTTTTGGGTCTGTAACGGTGGTGATGGAGTGCCAGTCCAGTGATGTTAAATGTTCTACATATCATGAAAATATGAAGTAGAAGTACTTAGTTACAAAATAACGTATACAAGAATAGGTTTCTAGTGAAATCCATCATGATAAAATCTGATAAATGAGATGTAAAATAGTGTGCACTTCAAAGAGCCCTAACACACTTGAATGTTGCCCCACCATTATAAAAACTCCTTGTGGTGATTATGTAATCATTAAGCTTCAAAAAACTAAAACTGTGCTCTATATCTTATAGTTTTTTTGTAATAATATTTTTTTCAAAATTATTGACCATTTTTTACTTCCCTGCTCCTACTACTGACCTGAAATGTGGGAACTTCTTTCCCAAGATTTTTGCCATTTTTTTTCCCGGTTTAACAGTGTCCGAAGTAACCCCCGGAATGTGTGAACAGGCTCGGATACATAAACCCAATGAAATCTAGCCACTGTCCAAAGTTACCTCAAGGGTGTCCGAAGTCCCCCCCAGACATGGGGTGACTTCAGACACCCATATTTTTTCACTTAGCAAAAAAACTATTAAGTTTCATGAAAATGTTGCACCATTTAATGATAGCCCTTAACAATACAGAGTAAATGCACACTCAGCATAGATCCTAGGCCTAGAAACAAAAATTTCAGAAGCAAATAACCTTGAAAACTGTCCGAAGTCACCCCGGTTTACGGTAGTTGTTGCCGTGGGGGTAATGATGGAGATGCTTGTGATTACTCTTAATTACCAGCTGGGAAGTATGGAAGGTAAGATGAGGGAAAGAGCAGTGGAGGGCAGACATGTAGTTGATGTGTTGGAGGGAATTATGACAGGAAGAAGTGTGAGAATGGGGGTAAAGAGGGGCATAAGGAACAGTAGTATCCTGATAACTCTGTCGTATGCATCAGAGACGTGGACATGGAATTCACCACAGCAATCGAGAAGTTTTATACGACGTGCATGTGTTTTTTCAGGATGGGGTGGAGAAAGTAATGAAAGCGTGTATGAGAGGTCTGGTACGGGTATGACAGTGAAGGGAGTGGAGTTGTGGAGTGGGTGCAGTGTGGTGAGCTGCGAGGGTGTGGACAAGTGATGAGAATGAACTTCTGAAGAAAATGTATGAGGGAATGATTGAGGGAGGGGGGGTCAGGGGAAGGCCACACGGGAAGTGGATCAACTGCAGTGGTGGATCCAGCTCCAGGTGAAGGGTGGGGGAGGGGGGGGGGCTGATATACAAGATGGGCATCACACCATACCATATTAGAGAGAGAGAGAGAGAGAGAGAGAGAGAGAGAGAGAGAGAGAGAGAGAGACCACTTAATCAACCATCGTAGTGAGTTGGGTGCAATTCTGGAGTAATACAACCTTTCCTCCGTACAACCTTCACACCAACGCAGACATGTGACTCTTTCTTCTCCTGACAACCCCCCCCTGCAACAGACCCATAAACACACAACGCAAACAGACATTAACATTACGACGGTCTATAACTTGGCCAGGTAAACACAGTGGGTAAATGTTTAATTTAACCCCACCACCTCACAACATCGCCATACACGCCTTCATATCATGGTTAAAGGGCTTGTATTTCCACCCTTTGATCCTAGTATGAAGGTGTATGAGGTATTTTAAAGTGGTGGAGCTTAACTTCATATTTAGGGATAACTGGCAACAGGAATCTAAATAACCTTGGGCCTTTAATGATTCTGTTACTGGTGCAGAACACATTTCTTGGCATTTACTTCACCCTTTCCCCCTAAAATGAAGGCGTATATTGCATTTAAGGGTGACAGAACTAAAATACACACCCTTGGGCCTTTAATGATTCTGACACTGGTGCAGAACACGTATTTCCCAGCACCCTTTTTTTCACCCTTTACCCCTAACATGAAGGCGTATATTGCATTTAAGGGTGACAGAACTTAAATACACACCCTTGGGCCTTTAATGATTCTGACACTGGTGCAGAACACGTATTTCCCAGCACCCTTTTTTTCACCCTTTGCCCCTAATATGAAGGCGTATATGGCATTTTAGGGTGATGGAGCTAAGATACACTTGAAACTACACACCCTTGGGCCTTTAATGACTTTGATAATAGTCTAAAACATCCATTTCCTAACATACACTTCTCCACAACACCAAAACCACTCTAAACACACGTAATACCCACAGCACAAAGAAAATAACACACCACAGCTTTCAGTGATGTCCCGTTCAACTCAAACGACGAAAACCTTTACCTGTCCTGCCTCCCTCCACCTGCTGCCCTGCCTTAATTAGTCCCCCGAGCATCACACTCACCTCGCTCCTGCTGTCAGTGGCTGCTAGTGGCTGGAAACACTTAAAACACCACTTAATTAACAGCACAGGCCATCTCCTCCGCGGCGACACACGGAACAAAAACAAAACAAGACACAGACGGAGTGACGACGAGGCGCGGACAGGTACGAGACAAGAGACGGTCGCGTACGGGAGCTCTATAGGATTTGGTAGTCTTTTGTTGCCCGTGTTTAGGTTCAGTTGTTTCCAGGTGAGTTTGATTGGTTTTGATGGTTAAGTTAGACATATTTTTCCAAGTTGCGATGTTGATAATTGTCTTTCCTTAATAAAAACAGGTATGAGACAATTAAGAGACGGACGCGTACGGGAGCTGTGCAGGATCAGGTATCTTTTCTACTGTTATTTCATTATTTTCGCATAGGTTCAGCTGTTTCCAGGTGATTTTTTCCTATATGCAGTGTTGTCTTTCCTTCATTAACAGTAAACATAGGATTTGGTACCTACTTTTTTTTTTTTATTCACATGCGCAGTTGTTTCCGGTGAATTTGGCTACCTGAATGTTCATTACCCTATATATAATTAAGTTGGGTACATTTTTTCCTAGATGCAGAATTAGGAGCCATCCACAAACAGTAGATCGGGTTAATTACATGAAATTATCCAAAGTCAAACTGAAATAATTATGACTATAGTGCCAGGGATGAAATTATATCTGGGGGCCCCCAATGTTTTTTATACCAACCTTACAATGTGCTCCGGCCTGTTTTTTTTTGTTTTTTTTATTTGCGCATACTCGCTTCACTCTCCCTCCCAAAGTCACGAACCTATGATGCCCTCGAACCGTCCCCAAAATCTGCCAAAATTACAGGTCCGAGTGCTTTGCGTGATGGTTGGCTGGTTTAATATCAAGCCATGTGCAAAATAAGCTCTGATGAAATATTTATTGTCTCCAGTTCAGATAATTAATCAAGTGATGTACAAAAAAAAGTTCTATAAAATCTATAACACGTCTTGACCACAACCAATATTCCCCAATGCAACACATCCTGCATCTGCGTGGCTGCTACGATGGCTGTGTGAAATATATCGGAGAAATTTTCTAAACTGATTGCCAACTCCTCTTTTTTACGCTCATGGCTTGGTGAAATAAAACGGAGGCTGCCTCCACTCTTCTACATTCATACGGGTTTGAGAAAGATACCTGAAGCTTCTTTCCTACACTTGTTACCGAGTCTTTTTTACACTCATATTTCCTACTGAAATTCATGAATCTTCTTTTCTGCCCGGTATGTCTGTTGGTGCCTCCATAGTGAAGTAGTTAGCACCTTGGCTACAAATGCACAGGCCCAGGTTCAAACCTGGCCTGGGGTAGTAGTGTTCACCAAGCTCACCTTGCTGTTCGTCCTCCCTTTCAGGCTGGTCAATAAATTGGTTGCTGGAGAAACCTGGAGGGGGTTCACCTGGATGTCATACTTGCCCTGTGCCCCCGGGTGGTGGGCTGTTACCTGACAGCCCACGAGATGGAGGTGAGCACTGAGGCCACATAGTGGCACATACCCCCAACTTTACCTTACATTCTCTCTTGGTTACATCCTGGCTGAGTGATTATCTTTTGAACGCAAACTTCATTTCACTTTTAATAGATCTTTCCACCACATTCTGGTTTCTACAAGGGCTCTATCCTTATATACATGATTATATCACATTCAATCCTGAAATGTACAAGACCAAAATGAGACATGTATTCAATAACATCTAAGAGCCCTCATATATGTGAGCTTTCAAGCAGCTTCCATTTGTTATGTGTTGGGCTCCTTAAGGAAGGCAAACATGGAACCTTTCATATTACTTGTGGAGAGCCTGCAGTGTTAGGTGAGGCTTCTTGTTTTTACTGATGGTCCCACTGGCTCCATGCTGGTCTGACAACCTGCTCACTTATAACCTTGCTGATATTCAATGTTTCATGATTTAAAATTTTGAGAATATGAAAATTTGATATTCTAGTGTCTTGATATACAAAACTGATGAATAGATGTGGTCATTGATGATTAAATGAGTGATGAGTCTGCTGGTCTATTGATATACAGAAGTTATTACTGATAAACTTACTTACTTAGGCATATAGAAATTAATTATTCAAAACAAGACAACAATATACCAATCCCCTCTTCCCCCCTAGCCCCTCCCACATCTGCTGCTAAAAACACTGCTCAAACTTCTATTAATTTGCTGTTTATCCCGACGCTTTTGCCGCTGCTTTCTGTGCCTTCTTTGTCTTCTCCTTCTCATGGTCCAGGGCGCGGCGCTTGTTGGTCAGCCTCTTTGCACTGGACTCCTTCCGCTTCTCTCTTCGGCGCAGCATGTGGAACACTTTCTTCTTCTTCCGTGGGATCATCATGATGGCCAGCTTCTGCTCCTCCAGCTCCTGCTTTTCCGTTGCCTTGGGACTGATCTTGTGCACTCGCCCCCGGTGAACACCCATTTTCTTTGCTACCTTTTCTTCCTCTGTGCCATTCTCCTTTTCGTTTTGTTCTTGTGTTTCTCCTCCCTTTCCTCCTTCCTCTGGCACTGCTTCTTTTCCATTCACCTTCCCCTCTGTGTCTGCTCCCTCTCCTGTCTCCATGGGCTCTGCCTCTGGATTCTTTCCTTCTGGTGTGGTTTCCTCGCCTTTCTCCAGGGCTGCAGCCTCTTCTAAACGCTTCTTCCCTGAAAAGGTGGAAGAGAAAGGTACTGAGTCGTGGAAAGGAGTGACATGGTGAGGGAGATATGAAAGAAAGGTACTGAGTCATGGAAGGAGTGGCATGGTGAGGTTGGTGTAAGTAAGGGCAAAGGAGAAGTGAACTGATAGGTATATCATGGAGAAAAAGATTGCTCCTTAGTCTCTTTCTTGTGTACTATCTTAAATCTGACCCAACAGGTAGGAACAGAAGAATATACCAGGCACTATGGTTTACTTTAGCAACCCCTACTCCACCCATAAGTAAAAGAAAGAAAAGGGACAACAGATTATGGAAAGATTAAATTAAAGTTGAGTTGTATGTTGCCTGAGTGCTCTGTCTCATTGATCCTTGAGGGTGTGGTGAGTAAGAAATCATTACCAGGGATAAATCTGTGATATTGGGGTCTGTGAAATCAAGGGTCTACTGTATATGTACGTATATTACATTTAGTTTGTTGATCAGGTCTTTGAGGGTTGAAGTTAAAGAAAAAGGAAAATAATGGAAGATGAATAAGATTGCAAGACTACAAAATTACAATACATGATACTATAGAGCACACAACAAAAAACAAATACAAAATGCAGAGACATACTTCTCTCCTTCTTTTTCTTCCTAACTTCAAAGGACTCCAGAGGCCGGACATTCTGGTCGCCACCCTTCTTCTTCTTCTTGCTTCCTTCATTCTCGTCTTCGGAGTCTGAGCTTTCATCCTGGCGCTGTGGCATCTGATCCTCAGGTATCTCACCCTTCTGCCGGGCCTCCAACTCCTTCTTCTCTGGCGGCACGTAAATATCTGTCTCGATGTCAAATGGAGAGAGATGTGGTGGCAGGGTAGCGCTGGGGAAGTAGTCCTGGACAGGCAGCAGAAGGCGGGCGTTGATGCAATCGTAGACCCACTGGGGCTGTATGTAGTACCTGTGTGAGGGAAAAGGTTGTCAAAGAAATGTTCCAAGGTGTGGAAGTTTTCAGGTAATGGAGGTGACCATAGGAACACATGGGAATAGTTGCAGTGGTACAAACATTGTGGCTGTATATGGTACTTATCAAGGGGTGCCAACACACATTGAACCCTGGACAGGAACATGATTCAGTTTCAAGGTGATCATTTCAGGTAAAAGAAAGTTTCAGTGCTCAGCCTCCACCCTTTGCATTGAACAGCCACACAAAGCTTCTTGCTCCAAAAAATACCAGGTGATCACCTTAACAAAAAGTGAAACAAAGCCCTGCTCACCTGGAGAGGTAGGGCTGCTGGGGGTCAGGCCGGTCTACAATCTCGTGTGTGATGGTCTCGTCTGTCACAGGGTAGGTGCTGCCGTCTGCTGTGCTCTCATCCCAAGATACCTGAACACACAGGGAAGGGGACTGTTACCTTGCAGCATGTTGGAAAGTTGGAAAGTTTTGTTTAGTCGGCGCAACATGTGGTCATATGCCGGAGAGAGACAGGAGGGGGAAGGAACTATAGGAGAAGGGAACAGATCCCAGGAGACAGGACACAACCCCTGATTAATACCTGGTACCCATTCACTGCTGGGTGGACAGGGGGGAAGGGTATCGGAAAAGCTGCCCAATTTTTTCCACACTGCCTGGGAATCGAACCTGGGCTCTCTCGGTTGTGAGCTGAGTGTGCTAACGCAGCATGTTGGAGTTTCTGGTCAAAATGTTCTCTAAGGTTTGTGAATTTTTTGTTCACTTTGCAACACATCTCTAGCGGTGGTGCAGCCAGGCTTCTACAAATTGGTGCATGTAGGAAGACATGTATGGTCCAACTTGTTTTCTGAGGGACTGTCAGGTCCACACAAGTCTTTGGATCAGGGAATATTTTACCTAAAGAGTGTTTAGTGTCAACACATTAATCAAGGCCTAATACAGAACTACAATAAAAACAAATATGAACATATGTGAAATAGATACAACATAATCAAGTAGAACAGACATAAAAACTATAAATCCTAATGAATAGATGCAGTAACTATGCTACACAGCCCGTCACTGCCTGCTCACCTCGCCCCGACATGCCCTGATGATGAAGGTGAGAGACTCAATGTTGGTCTCTCGGTTCAGGAAGAATTTCAGCCCCTTGAAGAGGTTCTGCTGCTTCTTTTTCTTCTTCTCCTCCTCCCTTGCCTCCTGCAGCCGGTTAGCATCCTCCTCCTAAAGTGGAAAATGAGTAAATAAAACTAATATTCAAGTATGTATACATCATAGTCATCCTCCAATGCCCACTTCCTACAGTCAGGACAGGAATTCAAAATGGCTTTTTTAAAAGGTTGAATATACATAAAAAGAAGAATAAATATATTTGAGTCAAGAGAACAAATCAACTGGTAAATATTGTAGGTTACAGCAAGCCCCAGCCACACCATAAGGCTACCTGCCCCCCTCTGTTTGAGATGACAAAAGATGCAGTGACATTACAGTGCAGAGATATGAGCGAGTGCAACTTGTTTTAATTTTTCTGCATCACATTATCTTTTTGCATCACATCTCATTTGCTATACATGTATGTCCCTCCTTGTCTCCTTACCAGCAGGTGTGTGTCAATGGTTTCTTCCTCGTTGTCCTCCACTTTGTTCCTCTTGAGGGGAAAATTAAGAGAGGCAAGGCGATCTGGGTCTCCTCCAACCTCCTCCATCTCTTCTGTGGGGGTGGAGGAAATAATGGTGATAACAGTTGTAGAAAAGGTGGTTGTAGTTGTAGTAATAGAGGTAGCAATTGTAGTAACACCAGCATCCGTTGAAGCGGTAGGACAGAATTTTTTATCATTGATGAGAAAGGGCCGGTGGAGAAGTGAATGGAGTTTGAAAGGAAGATGTGTAAGGGAAGAAGTTAAAAATTCTCAACTATCGTCACCCCTTTGAGGAGGCTGACAGTGTTGCCAACCCACAATATATCAGAGTTGTACATCACCCAGACTTGACAAATCTAGTAAATTGAGAATTCATCAAAACAAGCTGATGAGTACCAGTACGACTCACCCTTGAGGTCTGCGTGGGGCAGCTTGGGGGGGTAGTGGAGGTTGAGGTTGTGGTAGAGGCGGAAGTTGGTGAAGCCGAGGAGGGTGATGTAGAACTCCACGAACACCCTCATGATGCGGAAGTCAACGCCGGTGGTGGTCTGCAGGGAGGGGGAGGAGAGAAATGAAGTGAAAAATAAAATAAGTGGTGGGTGTGGAATAAATACGTATATAAATAAAGAAAGAAATAAAGAAAGAAAGAAAGAATGAAAAAAATAGGTGTTGGGTGTGAAATAGATATAAAGAAAGAAAGAATGAAAAAAATATGTGTTGGGTGTGAAATAAATATAAAGAAAGAAAGATTGAAAAAAAAATAAGTGTTGAGTGTGAAATAAATATATAAAGAAAGAAAGATTGAAAAAAATAAGTGTTGGGTGTGAAATAAATATAAAGAGAGGAAAAAAGAATGAAAAAAGTAAGTGTTGGGTGTGAAATAGATATAAAGAAGGGAAGAAAGAATTAAAAAAGGAAGTGTTGGGTGTGAAATATATATAAAGAGAGGAAGAAAGAATTAAAAAAAGTAAGTGTTGGGTGTGAAATAAAGAAAGAAAGAAGGATAATAAAGAAAAAAATAAGTGGTGAGTATGACTGATAAAAACATTAGGGAAAAAAAAAAAAAAAAAAAAACATGAGTTTACATTCATGTGTGTGCATGTAAAAATATATCCCCATTTTGAAGCAACAATACTTAAGCATCACTTTCTCCTATTTATCTTTTTCCTGTCTACCAATTTGGGACCCAACTTAACTTACACTAATAAGAAAAGAAATAAGAAAAGAAAAAAAAAAAAACAAAAAAAAAAAAAAGAAAAAAAAAAAAACAAAAAAAAAAAAAAAAAAAAGAAAAAAAAATAATAAAATGTATCCAAGGGAGGAGGGCAGGAAAAAAAAAAAGTCATAAAAAATAAATAATTATAATACAAATGAAATAATAATAATGAGTAAATACATTGAAAAAACACAACAAACCAATACAGTAAGAAACAAACACCGGAGAAAACACAAAGAAACAAAACAAATCGAAACCACATAAAAGAAACCCCAGAAAAACACCCTCGATCCCTACCTGCGGGGTGAAGGGGTGAGGCGCGATCCAGGTGATAGTCTGGCCCATGATCTCCACCTGGTAGTAGTAGCCCTTGATGGTGATGAAGACCTTGCGCAGCGCCTGGGCCTCGATGACATACAGCATGAACTCCAGGGTGAGGCGACGAGACATGTTGACCATACCTGCGGGCGAGGGGAGAGGTGAAGGTGAGTGGTGGAGGAGGAGGAGGAGGAGGAGGAGAAGGAGGAAGAGTGGGGTGAGTTGAGGATAAATGACTGAGGAGGAGGAGGAAGAGGTGAATAATGGAAGAAAGAAGAGGTGGAGAAGGTAAAATATGGAAGGAGGAAAGGAGGAGGAGGAGGTGTAATATGGGAGGAGAATGAGGGAGGAGGAGGACAAGGTAAAATATGGGTGGAGGAGGAGGTGAAAACTGAAAGGAGGAAAATAAGGTGAAAAATGGGATGGGGATGAGGTGGTGGTGAATGGGGTGAGGTTCTCTGTGAAGTAACTGTGAGGGTAAGAAAAAGGAGATGGGACACGATGGATCATTGAGTGCGTAGAATTGATGAAAGACAAAAGGGAGGGTTCCTTATTTAAAGTAGGAGGGGATTTACAAAGCATGAAGAAAAATACATGAGGAATAAACACCATATGCACCATGAAGGACCTGTGAGGATCCCTATGTGAAGGAATGCAACATAAAATAGGCTGTATTATTAAACATTTTGTCACCCAAGATCACAGATTTGACAAAGCTTTCATAGAAGTTTTGAGCATTTCCATGGGTAGTTTTATGACCCTTCTTCTGCATCATGAACCCAAGAGAACACTCATTATAACCAAGCTGATCTTGTTTTTCGCCTTTGGGAATAGTTGATGTGAGAGGCAATTTAGCGTCTTAGAATGCCATCCAATGAGTCGCTTGATCTGGTGTGGCTGAAGGAGATAGTGAGGGAGAAAGAAACAGACTGGGAGGCATCTGTGGCGGCATACTCACTTAGCGTTGTTCGTTGAATCTGGGGAAGCTTGGCAAAGAGGAAACACAAGGTGAGGGGGTCATCCAGGTCCCTGAGTGCATGGGTGAAGGTCGGGTAACGTTCTCGCACGATGTGGTCCAGCCGGTACATGGGCTTGTTGCGCATCATGGCCTGCACCTTGCCCCGGTCCTTCTTCCCTTTGGCGTGCTTGATCTTCTTGGTGAATGCCTGTGTGGAGTTGGTGGTATTCCAGTTTTATTTATTTATTTATTTTTTTTTTTTTTACAGCATGGGAGGTGGCTCAAGGGCAAAAATAAAAACTACAAAAAAAGCCCACTAAAAACAATAAAGCCTACTACAAAGGAGGCACAACATAACTTTAAACAAATAAAAAAATTAAATTAGATGATGCTCGCCATACATCAACTGAGCAAGACTGAGCATTCAGTTCGAAGCAAAGAAATAGGGTAGATAATTTAAAATGTTGAATAATGGGTGTTGCCTGTATCTATTAATAAATGTTTCTCTGCAGTCTCAGATTGATATTTTCCTTTATAATAATTGTTTCATTTAACACAAGATCCATTTAGCATGAATTTCTTTGGTAGCTATGCAATATTAAATCAAGGCTACAGTATTTGTGTCTTTCTAAAGTTTGGAATGATGAATACCCTTGATTTCTATAACTTTGACATCATTCAGATCAATATTTAATTCACTAAGTTAATTTTACATTTGTCAGTCTTCTAACTTGAGAAAATATTACACTTCAGCTGTCAATGGCTGTCCTGTTTCCTTTTTTATTCTTCTCTTCTTCCCACCAGCCACTTTCTTCACTCACCCTGTGCTCACGGAACTTCCATATGATGGGTTCGTGCAGGAGGAACTGGATGTCCTTCATGTAGTAGAGAGTTTTGATGGTGGAGTCGCCTTTCTGGGCCTTCCGCCGGTTGTTGGGCTCCCGCGGGTAAATCCCTTTGAGGATGCACAGCCGCCTGAAGTCCCTGAGGGAGAGCTGAAGCTTCTTGACGGCGGCATTCCTTGTGATGTACCGCTTGGCCTCCCCTGCCTCTCCCTGGGGTGGTAGGAGGGATTGGATATGTATGGTAAAGCAGAAATAGATGAGCCATGGATAAATTAAGCTGAGTGGTATAGGGTTAAGTATGGGGCAGAAGAGGAAGACTAAATAAAGCTACATGGAGTAGAGTACTGTAGGGGAAAGAGAAAAAGGAGTTACTGTTAAAGGGATAGGAGAGTGAGAGATTCAATATTTTTTGTGTCTGTATTCTTTGCAGTGTGATATTTGCCTTACCTAGAATAATGTGGTTGGGATATAATATATACTTTAATACTAGAATGAGATCAAAGATTATAATATTCTTTTGTGTCTATTTATTTTGGTAAATGTGTTTCAAAACGCAATATAATCATATCATTTTTACAAAAACTTGAGACAAAATTTAAATACTTAGGTATCAAAATGGACTGGTCTCCTGTAACCCCATAATATAAGTATTATACATATGGGAGCAAACTAGACGGCATATATCACTGAAGCAATAGTGGTTTTACTTAAAAATTCCTAGAGTAGCAGTGACTACTGAACATGCTGCAACAGGTTGTGATGTCATATGCTTTGTGGCTAGAAGCAGACAATGCTTCCTGCGGTTGGGTAGCCATCATGACGGTAATACTCAATATTCGGAGATTTCTTAAGTTTTCCAGAAGCTATACATTAGGTACTGCACTGCATTCAGAGAAATAATATACAGTGCATATTGTCAGTATTAACTTCATGCAAGATGGTTACATTTATTTCCATATTAGTTTAAAATTAAATTACAGACTACATAGGTAAAAAGATAGGCCTAAAATGATAGACTTAATAGGGGTATAATTTTTGTGCATTGATATATTACGGAGAATCACTGCGGTGAAACTACTTAATGACACTGGGCCCTAGTCCAGCCAATACTAGATTACAAATTTCAGCCATGGCCTCCTCACAAAGCTGTAGACATCCAATCCACTGAGTCAGTCAAACGTCTCTTCAGGCAACAAATCTGGGGAATGAAAGACCTCGACTACTGGAGCAGGCTAAAGATCCCCAAAATCTATATGCAGAAGAGGAGAGGGGAGGGGTACATGGCAATCTACACCTGGAAAACACTTGAAGGATTAGTTCCCAACCCGTCACCATCCACTACAGAGTCACACCACAACGATAGAGCTGGGGTGAAATAGTGTTAAAATTTGAATCAAATCTTGTTAAGTGTGGGAGGGCCAGGAACTATAATATAACTATAGAGCAAACATAACCACCACACACAGCCGACATTTTGAAAACAACCAGACTTTTGAGCTGGAATCACGGGCTTAAGCCTCTTCCAGAACGTCACTTGTGGGTATTTGTATCTGTAACACTCCCAAGCCAAGGAACTCACAAAGCCAGAATGCAACTGTCGTACAGCTTCAACATTCAGGGGCTAAAGATATTCAATTGCCTCCCAAAAGAATTATAAGAACATAAGAACGTAAGGAGTCTGCAAGAGGCCGGTGAAACCTAACCGATTGCTCCATGGAGGCACATTTAACCTGTCCGCTGCGATTGGCACGGATTTGGCTTTCATTGGTAGCCTGATAACATATACTCCCATGTCTTTCTCTGCCTCTGTGGTGGATAGTTGAGTTGTTTCCCATGTGGTATTGGTATGCTGGATATCCCCTCCCAAGGTGCATGACTTTATATTTTTTTCATTGAGTTGTAGCAGCCACTTTTTGTTCCATTCCTGAGGCTTGGTGAAGTCTTCTTGTAGGAAATCCGTAGTCAAGAGGTTAAGAAAAAATGGGCATCTTCCTAAGCAGCCAGACAGACGAGCCTTTAGTACAGGGCTACACACACCTCAACAGGCAGGCTTTTGCTTTATTTTAGACCAGATGGACCCAAGAAGAGAGGCACTGGGGTTAACATCTTCAAGTAAGTCATATGGTGTGGGCAGCGCGGTGTGACGGGAGCCTCGGAGTCATTAACCTGGTTTTCTTCTAATATATGATAAGGTCCTACACATTCCAAGCATGGCGAGGACTCCTTTAATATATAAGGACTCACCTTCTTCTTCCGTTTGCTGCCCAATGAGTAAAGTCGTGAATCTTACTATCACTGCTGCCGGGAGCCTCATGTCACCCATTAACCAGTTTCCCGAGCAATATATAATAAATTCCTACACATTTCCAGAATACTGAGGACTCCTTTAATGTATATGGACTCACTCTCTTCCTTTTGCTGCCCATGGTGTAAAGTGAATCTTCCTACCATTGCTGCCGGGAGCCTCATGTCACCATTTAACCAGGTTCCCGTGCAATATATAATAAACTCCTATACATTCTCAGCACGGCGAGGACTCCTTTAACGTATATGGAATCACTCTCTTCTTTCTTTTGCTGCCCAATGAGTAAAGTCATGAATCTTCCTTACTTACTTTACCTGATTACTTAACCCGGTTCCCAAGCAATATATAATAAACTCCTATACATTCCCAGCACGGCGAGGACTCCTTTAACGTATGTGCTGTGTATGGACTCACCTTCTTCTTCCGTTTGCTGCCCATCGTGTAAAGATGTGCCGCTGCCTACCACTGAGGGCCTCCTTGTGTCACCCATTAACCCGGTTCCCGTGCAATATATAATAAACTATACATTCCCAGCACGGTGAGGACTCCTTTAACGTATGTGCTGTGTATGGACTCACCTTCTTCTTCCGTTTGCTGCCCATCGTGTCAAGTCGTGCCGCTGCCTACCACTGAGGGCCTCCTTGTGTCACCCATTAACCCGGTTCCCGTGCAATATATAATAAACTCCTATACATTCCCAGCACGGCGAGGACTCCTTTAACGTATATGCTGTGTATGGACTCACCTTCTTCTTCCGTTTGCTGCCCATGGTGTCAAGTCGTGCCGCTGCCTACCACTGCTGCCGTGCCTCCTCGCCCCACGTGTGCTGGCCGTCGCTTCCTCCCCGCCGCCGCTGTAAACAAACACGCATTCGTACACTCCTAACCACGGTTCCCAGATTATCGTACTCAGAGCCGCGTATTTACCGATTTCTGGCCCATAACTATTTCCAAGAAACACCAATAATTAACCATTCAAACAATAACCACATATGAATGCAGTTATTTGAGTAATGAAAGCAGTTTTTGGGTCGGAAATCGGCAAACATAAGAGGCTGAGTACGACAATCTGGCAACGTTGCTCCTAACCCAAGCTGTTGCGACGTATTTATAAAATGCTTGCTTGCTTGCTTGATTGATTATACAGAAATAAGACAAAACCAAAACTTTATACAGAACACAGAAAAACAAAGCAGGGACTACTTAATTAATAGCCGATAACACTGCCAGAGCACGAAAAGTATGTAAAAATGTCTGTGATGCCGAGACACCTCGTACATTTCCAACTAAAGCTGTAATTTCGCCATATAAAAATGCTATGTTGCTACTTATTACGTACATTTGTGATTAGTTGTTAAAACAGCCGGAGTACAAATATTTCGTTTTAACCCGACACTCTGGTTGAGGGAATAGCTACTATTCCCAATCAATCAAGCATTTAATAGCGAGGTCCAGCAAGCTTCCCTCCCATGAGCAGAAGCGTCTCCCAACTTTTCTCCGCCACCATCTCAGAAAATTAGGTCCCTTTCCCTCCCTTGTTATAAACGGAGCCCCTTCTCTGCTCACACTCATTCATGTAGTGCAGCGACTAGCCTGATGGGCGAGCCTCCCATGACTCATTCTGCGGTGGGGGGGTTACCTCTTTGGACGACTGGTGAAGGAGTGGCTCTTTCGTCTCGCTGGTCGCGGGTTCGATCCCCAGCGCCGGCAAAACCTTTCCTTGTCTAGATTAATTTCTCGTGTTTCCTTACACGCGGTGGTCGTGTGGGAGCATGGTAGAGTAAATCCTGGTGTTTCACTCATCTGATGTATTGTTACCCGAGTGCTCCTGACCTGAATAATGACCTGACCATGCAGTCACCGAAGTCTAAGCCACATAATGACCTGACCTGTCTCCAGAGACTTGGCTTGTGTTGTCTTGTCACCCGAGCGCCTCTGGCCTGTCTATATAAAAGGACAATCATTGAACACCATCGCTATCCTCCTTACACTGAAGCCGATTACATCAGTATAACTCATTCTGCTAACTGCAATGTTCCCACAGACGTGCCATTTTGACAGAGGAAACAGCAGTTCCTTTTTTTACTAGAAAAGAATCATCTGAGCACACTATAAGCAGACCATTGCCATTGATGTGGTAGTGTCATGCGATAATAATAAATCATTATACCCTGCAGTTTAAGGTTTCTGAATGGTGAGGTGGACTGCACGCTGAATTGTAAATACGGTGGTAGACTGCACACTAAAGTGTAAATGGCCTGGAAGACTGCATTATAAGTGGCACCAAACATTCTTAGTCCCTCTTTTAGTGTTAAATAGTTGAACCCCTATTTAACCACTGCACAGCCCCTACCACCAGTGGCTTACTCATGTCACCGACTCAATTAAAAAATTAAGAGAGCTTCCATCATCTCATGGATCCCCAGATGGGTGTGCAAGCTTTGCCCACCATTCCTTCACTGCTAAGTCTGGAAAAAAGGGGGTTGCTCCCCTACCTATGATGATTGCCAATGGTCAACCAGGCACCCATTCATCCAATGAACAAAATGATAAAGCAACCCACTTATAGATGAACCAAGTGGTGACCCATTAACACTTAGATACCACAATAAACAAGTAATGTGGACTAAAAACTAAACCCTAATGCTAATTTAGTTGTGCTGGTTTATGAATGGAAAAAAGCTGATCTCTAGGTAACATAGACCATGTGGTGGTATGTCACACAAAAACACAAAGTAAAAGCAGAAATAAGTTAGTAATGTGGGATAGTGATGGGGGACATGGGAGTGAGTGAGCATGCCATAATGTACAATGATTTCTTTTGTAACTTCAATATGATTGTCAATTACATCTACATGTATAGCCTCGCCAAGTCTTAAAAATAAAAATTCTGGTAAGCTAGGAAGATGGATCGTATTTTAGCAAAATTATAGGTATACATATTCTTTGTATAACTCCATCCACATTAGAAGTACATAAATTATATTAAGCCATGTTTGTGAACTTTCCCAGGCACAGAAACCTTTTAGAGAAACACCAGTCTGCCTGCTGAAGTTCCAGTCTCCTGCTCCACAACTGAAAATGACTCCATGTACCTGGGGATGAGGTAAGACTACTAACCCCACAAAAGTTTTATTTCCTAGCGTGTAATGCAAGACCTCCAAAGAAAATCTAACCTTAACCTACCACCACCACCTGTTTGTATGCACCTTACAGCATCCTATTCCCTCGCACACTTCACCACATACAAACCTAATCTGACACTGAAGAATAATCATAGCCTCATCTTGATATATTCAGCTTTTTACTCCTAAACTTTTTAAATCTTTGCATTTATAATAACAGCATTTTACTCTTAATTTCCATAAATCCAGAATGAATACAGTCACCCTTCAAAAGAAAGCATACATAGTGACCAATTTTCTTCCCAAACTGTGCATCATACTATTTGTGCTCAGTTACTACATAATATGTATTACCTGTCTCTCCATTTCCCCATCTAAACTTGCATGCATTTACCCCTATACCTGAACATATGTTATGCCATATGTTGAATTGTCAAAAAACATTGTTATATGTATCTGGGCAGGTACAGACATTAGGTACCTAAAGTCATGAGCATTCAAAACAAGTCTCATACCTACTCAAGCCTCTAACACCTCAACAAGTTCAAATTAAGAACACTAATCATCTCCACTCATTCCTTTCTTTTCCTCTATTTAATCTACTTGGTTCTATTAATCCCTTTTATTTTAATTTCCACACCCTTAGCATAAGCAGTAGTATAATTTTTTGCATAATCCACATGCATCATTTTGACAAACATCTTTATTATAATTTCAAGAATAGCAATGGTATGAACATTTCAAGTCTGTACACCAAATATGACATCTTCCCCATTATTCTTTACATTTCCTGATTGATTAATCACAGATCATAAATAAAAAAAAAACTACATTCATTTTCACAATATACGAAAATCACTAACAATTTAATCTAGTCATCAGTGTAAAATTCATTCCTTTACTTGTTTATACAGTGAATTTGAACCATCTAGAATTACTGTGGCAAGCTATGTAGAAAGTACTTAAGATTATTGTGATCTGTACAATCAAGACAAATGCACTAATGATAATTAATAGTCTAAATGGTATCCATTTAATTTGCAGGACACAGAAATAGCCAAGAAGTAGTGGTGTCATTATTCAATAAAAATAGAATACAAAAAAAGCGACGCAGAATCAACTCTGTAATAATGCAAAAAACAAATGTTTGTCATTTCAGCAAAGATTTTTGTCTTAAAAAATGTCCCACAAGGGAACTGTGAATCTGGCAAGTGAGTCTGGCACATGCAACTTTATCTGACGGTGCCGAGGAGCCGGAGTCCGTTCCTCTGGGGCAAGGGGGCTAGAGTGCAACACTGCCGACACTTGCCGCTGCTTCAAAAGTAAAACAGATCTAAGTCAACAACTAGGAGCATCAACTATATTTGTTAAAACAGAGGAATGTCTCGGCGGGAGCCAAGAATGCCCGAATGTGTGGTTTATTACAGTAAAGTTATGCTTAATTTACAGGTACAACAGGCCACCGCGGAGCTTCATCAGCTACGGTGATCTAGAGGGCGAGACACACACAGTCCACAGCCAACCAATGGGGCCTGAGCCACTGTGGCCTGCAGTACGTCTGGTGTACAGAGGGGTTAAAAGTTGGCGGGATTTTATATGCAAGCTCTGCAGCAGCTACCAAGGATCTATATCACACCGGCACTGGGGTCCCACTGGCAGCCAGTTAAGGAGCTTACTTACACTAGGTGAGAAGTGTTAAATACGGTTAAAAGTTAATTTCACTCATTCCATCCTGAAATATCAGGGGGAAGGGGTGGTGCCCCTGGGGGGGCCAGTCTCTGTACTGGGAACCATGTATGTAGAAATTAAAGGCATGGAAACTCTTTTGCATTTCATCAACACTTTCACAGGAAGTTGAACTCACACTGGCCAGGTTGTCACAATACACAAACCCACACAGCAGAAGTAGTAGTAGTAGTAGTAGTATATCCTTATTCATGTTAACAACCTTAGCAAGTTTAACACTGCATTTTTAAGCGAGTACGTAAACACTTTTCCAATTTCAAGTAAATAATATATGCACATTGAACACCACTGTTCATCAACCAAAACCATTGCTCTTAAGAGTAGTAATTGGGGAGAGTTACTAGCCCGTTCAGTCCTACAGATGCAGTGCTGAGTGAGGCGCCTCTGAGGAAACAATCCCTCAGAAAACAGCTGAGTGCAGGAGTCAAAAGCTTCAACCAAAATATGCAGGTCCAACATTGCATATCCTCAACATCTGTGGAAAAGATGGAGCAGGTTCTCAGCACCACAAAATGGAGCAACAGGAGGTCTCAAAACCCTGAGCAATATTAGGAGTCTAAACCCTCCTGCTAAACAAATCACAATAATATCTGAGGCTACCATGAATTATAACAAGTTCCATTTATATATATATATATATATATATATATATATATATATATATATATATATATATATATATATATATATATATATATATATATATATATATATATATATATATATATTTGTGTAAGAGAAAATGGACATTGATTGATTCACAAACTCAGATCAAGAAACTGGGGCAAGTATAACAGGTTTTCAAGGTCAGTTAGACAGATTTATGGACCTTCTTTAGGAGCTGCTGGTATTGAGGAAACTCTCTGGACTGTGGTCCTCAAATCTCTCTCAGGACACAACAATATTGTGTGGAAAGGTTGGAAAAATAATTTATTGTGTGTTATCTTTGCCATGAAATGAACAGAATGATTTTTCAAATATTATTGAGCAAAAAGTTAAATATTTGTGCCAGGAAATGCAGCTGGGGTCTAACATCAACAGTGCTTTGCTCTACAACCAACCTGTTACAGATGGAAATGGCTACTTTTCACCAATGCACTACTTGTCTTCTGGCTTAATGTTTTCTTCCCGAGGCTTTGCTCCGCCAAATATACTGCTGGTCTGTGAGGTCTCTGCTATTTGGTTGACAGGATCCTTCTTTGTTCTGGGGAGCAACTTCAGCCGAGGCCTCTGCGACAGCTCCTCTGTAGATGCAACAAAGTCGTGTAGCACCAAAGTTTCATATATTTATGTCATGGTAAAAAAAAAAAAAAAAAAAAAAAAAAAAAAAAAAAAAAATTAGTGAAAAAGCAGATTACTGTTCGTGTAAAATAAACAAACATACTAATGGGAAGAATATGGACTAACACCAACTATGAATCGCAATTTAGTAAACTGGGATGGAATGAATACAAAATTTGTTTATTCAAATACGAATACAGTAGACACGATTACTAAGCGACTATATGGGTGACACACGAGCTTGTGTAGTAGGAATATATATTCTTATGGGAAAAATATAACACTGCCTCCCTCATCATGTGCCACATGGCCATGACCTTGCCCTCCCCATAGGACACCAAGAAGGCACACACACATATGACATAAACCAGACATAATGCCATACACATTTTGGAATGACTGGCAACGAATTGCCGAAGATGAAGTTGTGGCTGTGAGGTGCTGAGAACAGCAGGGCAGGTAAAGGAAAGTGAGAGGTGCGCCATTAGCTTTCCACAGTGCCTTTACACGTGTTATTGTGCTTACTCAACATTTTCATCACTTGTTTCTGTAGTTATGTTTTGTTTTAGACTGGAGTGTTGGCGGGGTGTGGTGATGTCAGCAAGGCGGCTTGTGCAGCACCACTTGTAAATAATTAAAAGCATGAGGTGCGCCATGCGCATTTCACAGTGCTTTTACACATGCTATTGTGTTTGTTCAACATTTTCATCACTCGTTTCTGTTTCTTTTTTTCCTGACTGACTGGAGTGTCGGCGTGGTGTGGCAGTGGCAGTGAGGCGGCAGGTGAGGCAAAGCTTGTGAACTAAGAAAAGTATGAGGTGCACCATGCAGTGGCTGAGTGGTTAGCGTGCAGGCCCCGCATTCACCACGCCATGGACAAGGTCGGCTTGAATCCCCACGCTACCAGGCCGAGTGGCCTAAGACTACCCACATGCCGTCCAGAAAACCTCCCATCAACACAGACTCTAGAAGAAACCATCCAAGTGAATCAAGAATGAGTTTCAGGGGCAGCATATATATATATATATATATATATATATATATATATATATATATATATATATATATATATATATATATATATATATATATATATATATATATATATATATATATATATATATATATATATATATATATATATATATATATATATATATATATATATATATATATATATATATATATATATATATATATATATACACACACAGTAATCCCTTGCCATATCACAGTTCACTTATCGCGGTCTCGCTGTATCGCGGATTTTTAAATTGTATCGTACCACGGATTTTTCGCTATATCGCGGGATTTTGCGGTAAAATAAGCATTTTCTTGCCTAAAGAATGAAAACGATATAAATCAACGCAATTAGGAACACACCTAAACAAGCACCTAGGTCACACACTTAAATATTTATTTATTTTTTTCGTCGCGGCCTATTGCGCCGTTAGTCTTTTCCCTGGTTCATTCCTCCCCACTTCCTTTCTATCTTCTCCCTCTCCGTCCCCGTATTTTTCTCCTTCCTTCTCATTTCTTTCTTCTTTTCCTTTCACCTCCCTACGTTTTTCTCTTTTAATCTCTTTCCCTCCCACTCACCCTTTCTCTCCCCCTCTTTACCTGACCATCCCTACCTCTCTCTTTTAATCTCTTTCCCTCCCACTCACACCCTTTCTCTCCCCCTCTTTCCTCACCTTTACCTGACCCTCCCTACCTCTCTCTTTTAATCTCTTTCCCTCCCACTCACACCCTTTCTCTCCCCCTCTTCCCTCACCTTTACCTGACCCCCCCTACTCCTCTCTTCTTTTCCCGTCCGATTCCCTCTGCTTATTTCCCTTTTTTTCTCCTTTCTCACACCCTCTTATCTATAGTCTTATCTCTCACTCTATCACTCTTCCTCCCTTTCTCCTTCCCCATTAGATTATATGCACACACACACACACACACACACTCTCACTCATAAGCACGCACACGCACACACACACACAGAAGGGGAAATGGGAAGGGTGTGTGGAGGGAAGGGCAGAAGTGAGTAGGGTCATGTAATGACCAATGCCCTGACCTTTTCATTTTCCCTTGTGTGTGTGTGTGTGTGTGTGTTTACAACAAGGTAAACACACACACACTTGTGTTACAAGATGGCGCCACTATAAACACTTGCCTGCGCCAGAATGGGCTGGGCCGACCATCAGGCCCCACCGGGAAGTAGCCTACCGGCGCAATAGGCCACGACGTAAAAACAGAAACACACACACAGAGAAGGTGAAATGGAAAGGGTGTTGGGAGGGAGGGGCGGAAGTGAGTCAGGTCATATCCTGACTGAAGCCCCTGACCTGACTCTCCCTCAGGACCTCACCTGACTCTCCCTCAGGACCTGACATGACTCTCCCCACTGTCCCTCCCTCCCAACACCCTTCTCCTTGTTTTCATCCTCTTTACCTCCCTGTTTCCTCCACTACTTTTCCTTGTTCTCCTTCTTATATCCTCTATCAGTATTTTTTTCATGACTCACTCTGTCCCTCGCCTCCCTTTCCCCTTCCGTATTTACCTAATTGTGATATAAAAGAAGTGAGCTACACTCATATCGTCCTTTCTCTGAGTATTCTTCCGCCCCGCCAAACTAATTCCTGCGCGAAGTTCATATTTACGAAACAAATGTCGAAAGTCGAAACAAGAATTATAGTATCATTTATTGGGATCGCGTCGTAACAACGAAACGTCATAGGAAGTGTTTATAAGAGTGTGGAAAAGGTCAATAGTAGTGTGGGGAGGGTTTATAAAGCCTTAAAATATATATAAATAATAAAAAATATAAGGTCGCTACTTCGCAGATTTTCGCCTATCGCGGGGGGAACCTAACCCCTGCGATAGACGAGGGATTACTGTATATATATATATATATATATATATATATATATATATATATATATATATATATATATATATATATATATATATATATATATATATATTCCAGTGCCTTTCCACATGCATTTGTGTTTGTTTTACATTTTCATTGCTTGATTTTGTTTTGTTTTGCCTGACTGTAATACCTGCGTGGTGTGGTGATGGTGGAGAGGCGACGTGGGCGGCATCAAGTAACAAAAGTATTAGGTGTGCCATGAGCATTCCATTGAACCCTTCCACATGTTATAGTGTCTATTTTATATTTTCATCACTTATTTTTGCCTGTGTCTCTTTTTTTTTCATTTAAAATGACTGGAATGTTTGCATGGATGTGGAATTTGATAGTTCCCTCATTCCTTGCCTTCACCTCGCGTACTATGGGTTCAACTCGTGTGATGCCAAGACCCGCCTGATGGGTGAGCCTCCCATATCTTACTCAGCGAGGGGGGTGCCTCTTTGGCTGACTGGTTTGGGAGTGGCTTTCCCATCTCGCTGGTCGTGGGTTCAATCCTCAGTGTTGGCAAAACCATTCCTTGTCTGGATTAATTTCTCGTGTGTTTCGTGACATGCTGTCATTGTGTGGAGGTATAGTGAAGTGGAAATCCGGGTAATGTATTCCCGCAGTTCAAATTTGTGGGTTAAACTTTCAGGTCCTCGCGTAGTAGGTGTTTCGCATAGTGTGAAGACGAGTAGTAGGCGTGCCTGCTGCACTTCAAATTCCAACGAATACAAATACAAATTCCAATACATTGAAATGGTTTTAATTTCAAATACAAATACTTTTTGAAAGTATTTATGAATAGTGATGAATACTTTTCATTGAAAAATAGCTTCTTGATGTAACTGGGTATAGTCATGCAATAGTAAAATAGGCTCATGAACCTGTACTATACACAACCATAACACATCTGCCTAGGAGGCTGGAGTTGTAAGGAACAATTGCTGTTATTTCTGATAACAAATTTTGAAGTATTCGTCAGATTATTCGCAGAATATAAATACTTTTCCATTGCATTTGAATATGAATGAGGATACTTTAATTTATAACAATAATTATTCAAATACGAATACGAATGCACCCATACAAGGTATCTGAATGTATTTGAATACGAATATTCCATCCCAGTTAGTAAATATATTACAATCCACAAAAACAACACTGCTCATTACTCAGTGGTACTCTGTCTTACTGAACTTCACAGCCCATGCTAGAAAGGAGCATAAATCATACATGCATGCTGAAGATACAATATATACCTACCGACTCTATTTTTATCTCAAGAGGCATCATCAACTTTTATAATACAATACCATAGTTGGCTAAAGTCCACAACCCTCATTAAGCATTAACAAACATTATGTGGCTCTGCACTACTTACCTGTCTCAGGCTGCTCACCTGGATCTGGCTCCTTGAACTCGTCAAAGCTGCGGGAGCGATCGCTGTCCCGGCGGTCACGTCTCGGGAAACCATCGCCGCGGCCGGGGCCGGGGCCAGCAGCTCCTCCCATGGCTCCGCGGCCCCGGGGCGCATAGCCTCCTCGATCCCCACCTGGTCGCTCGTCAAAGCTGCCACCATACCTGGGCCCCCCTGGACCCCCAGGAGCCGGTGGACCTCCACGACCACCATCGAAGCTGCCTCGGCCTCCCCGGCCTCCTTCATCTCTCCTGAATCTTCCTGTTGGGGAACAAACAGATATAATGCTTAGCTATCTTCTTTTGATGGGAAAGCAGAAAAAGACTATAAGAGAGAGGTGGAACAAACTGAGGTTTTTATCATCAAGGCATGAAAATAAAAAACACATAAGTACTGTTATATAAAACTCGCCTTAAAGAAATTAATGAAGTAATTGGTGTAAAAAAAGTTGAGGGGCTTGAGCATGAAAGCTACTGTGGCTTACTGCTCGCCCTGTACTTTCTTAGGCCTCTTGTGCCTGACCCACACACTTCCATTCACACATCATCAAACCAGTCAAAGTTAACCCTCACAACTCGTTTGTTAGGGAGGCTAAAATATCATACAGCAGAAGACACACCACTTACAGTCCCAGAATGCAAGAAGTGTTGGTGACCTGGCTGTGGGTCAAGGATAAGAGATACTAAGGAAGATGGCTTACGAAGAATTTGTTTGACTCACAATGACTCACGCATTGTTTGTAACTCCTGACCCAAACGTAAGCACAGCATTGAGTGATATCCAAAGTTCACTGCACTAATCTGCGTAATATGAATGTGTGGTGTGGAGGATGTGTTGAGTGTGTTGAGGAAGAGGTTGAGATGGTATGGGCATGTCAAGAGGAGGGAGGAAGGCCATGTACTCAGAAGAGCTGCAGAGGTAGAGGTAGAAGGGAGGAGACCAGCTGAAGAAGACCTGGAGACAGTGTGTGGGGGGAAGACATGAGAAGAATGAACATCAGGAAGGAGAGAACATATGATCATCAAGAGTGGGAGAGACTCACAGCTCGTCCAACCCAATAGGAGAAAATAAAAACATTAAACAAAAAGAAGAGAAGAAGAATGATCAAATTATGAAGTTGAATGAAAAGAAGAGAAGAAGAATGACCAAGTCCACAGTTTAGCTCTCATGCGCACTACATTTTTGGAACCACTCAACAGTTATCCTTGGTCATGGCCAGGTCACCCATCGGCTCAGAGGTTCTCATGTTCTGTGGTATAAAGTGGTGTGTGTGTTGTTGTGTGATACTTTTGCTTTGATAGCCAGGGGTTGTAAGGATTGGGTGTGTGAGCCAGGTGAAGGTGGCCAAAGTGGAGACAGGGAAAGCAGTCCATTGCAGAAGTCTCCATGCACAATCCTCAGAACAATCATAACACCAATACCCAAATAACTATTAAAGTGAATTATATATTGCTAGTATTGATTAAAATATGATTCCTATTATTTCTGTGGATGAGTGTTGTCAGTAGAATATGAAAGGATGCTGCAAAGGATTGACGATGAATTGGACGTGGTGTGTAAGAGAGCCGAGCTGAACGTAAATGTGGGAAAAGTAAAAAGGTGTGACAGGTCAAGAAGGCATAAAGAATTAGGGCAGAAAGTACAAACAATAAGGCAAACTGTTTTCTGATACAGGAGCAGTGCACACTGGGCTTTATTTTTATTTATTTTTGCCCTTGAGCTGCTTCCATGAAAATAATAACTAGAGACAAATACATACACACAGATGCCTAACCATCGACCCTCCCTTATCTGTGAACACACCCACAAACAACATACCGCCAAAGTCATCAGGGCCGTCTCTTCTGCCTCTGAAGTCATTCATATCTCTGCTGCCGCCAGGGCCACCTCTGCCTCGGCCACGGCCTCTGTCAAAGCCTCCGCCCCTGTCACCTCGCCTTGAATCTGTGGAATACAAAGAGGAAAGGGATAAGATGTTGCCACAGGGACCACTGCATAGCTCTTAGTAAAAATTCTGGCCAGGAAATGCCATAATAGTAATAACAGCAATATTAATAAAATTCACTCACATTAACTACAGTATCAGAATGCCTATCACTCACTCAATCCTCAAGGGGTCTATTGATATTGTGAGGGAATGAAGCATTTTCTGGTGCATGAATCCTCCCTCACCAAAACAATCTACAGGCAGCAACACACTCGGCCTAATTTCACTGGCAGCAAGTTAGAGTGGCCAGCTGTTGCCATGATGTTACTTGTGTCCTCACATGTAGATGCATGGTATGGCTGACATGATTGAAAGTAAATAAAGTCCTATTCATGGTGCTGGCTACCTCCACTTTAACCCGTAAAGCGTTGGCAAATATGACACCTTGTGATTTTGCCAGTGCCGGCCACAACTTTGATTTTTTTTCTTGGTGAAACCAGTCTTAAATGATGTGAAAGGAATGGAAATGACAGTCATTGCACCCAGAACTGACTGGAAGTGGATAATGACGCACAAGATATTCCACGCTAAAGTTAGCGACTTAGCAAAACCTTATGTATATAGTTTTTCGCTTCCTCTTTTTCTCATACTTCGAGCAATGAGCAGTAGGACATGCATAACATTATAAATGTGTTGAGAGGAAAACGACGTCATAATTTAGCTCCAAAAAATTGGTCAGAAATATAGCCCTTTCCTGTGATTGGTTTTGCGTAATTGTTTTTATGCATATGTGTGTATTTACCTAGTTGTAATTTTACAGGGCCTGGGCTTACGCTCGTGTGGTCCCGTCTCCGTATCTATAATTATCCAACTTTTCCTTGAATCTTTGCACACTCTTCGTCGATACTATTTCTTCACTTAATCTGTTCCAAACCTCTAATTTCTTTGTGGGAAGCTATATTTCTTTATGTCTCTTGAGCATCTTCCCTTCCTCAACTTTTTACTATGTCCTCTAGTATTCCAAAACATCTTTCATAAACAGAAAATGTCAAAACCTTGCTTTTTTTTCATTCTTCCCATGACTTCTGGCACCTAGCCAAAAATATCTCCTTCAACTTCACTTCTTCATCTTTCCCTCCTCCTCCTCTACTTTTCCTTCCTGCTGGAAGTACGCCTTCATACAGTCTGTGCCGAAGAAGGGTGACCATTCCAATCCCTCAAACTACCGCCGCCCTATAGCTTTACTTTCGTGTCTATCTAAAGCTTTTGAATCAATCCTTAACCGGAAGATTCAAAAGCACCTATCCACTTCTGACCTTCTATCTGATCGCCAGTATGGGTTCCGCAAGGGGCGTTCTACTGGCGATCTTCTTGCTCTCTTAACTGACTCCTGGTCATCCTCTCTTAGCCTCTCTCACTAAATCAGCTTCCTCGAGGTTGGGCGTTCTGTATCGTCTCCGCCAGTTCTTCTCCCACGCATAAATGCTTTCCATATATAGGGGCCTTGTCCACCCTCGTATGGAGTATGCATCTCACGTGTGGGGGGGGCTCCACTTACACAGCTCCCTTGGACAGAGTGAACTATAAGGCTCTTCGTCTCATCAGCTCTCCTCCTCTAACTGACAGCCTTCTACCTCTTAAATTCCAACGTCATGTTGCTTCTCTTTCTATCTTCTATCGATATTTTCATGCTGACTGCTCTTCTGAACTTGCTAACTGCATGTTTCCCCCCCGTCCCGCAGCCTCGCGGCACATGACTTTCTACTCGTGCTCGTCCCTGTACTATCCAAACCCCTTATGTATGAGTTAACCAGCATCTCCATTCTTTCATCCCCTTCACTGGTAAACTTTGGAACAGTCTTCCTTCGTCTGTATTTCCTCCTGCCTATGACTTGACCTCTTTCAAGAAGAGTGTACCAAGACACCTCTCCACCCAAAATTGACCTCTTTTTTGGCTACTCTTTACTTCTTACTCTTGTGGGAGCGGCAAGTAGCGGGCTTTTTTTTTTTGTGTGTGTGTGTGTGTGTACCCTTCTTGTTGCCCTTGAGCCATATCCTTTGATGTAAAAAAAAATAAAAAAATAAAATAAAAAATAAAAGGCAGCTACCACAAAAAGAATGGAGCAGAAACCACTCCAAATTGAAAACTAATATAAGGAAAAAAGATGATATTCATGTTAGCAGGGTTGAAGAGGCAGCATATACAGTGTGCGTAATGTATGAGAGCAGTATATGGAGATTTTTTGAGGATGTAATTTATCAGGAAAAGAAAGGGAGTAAGGCAATGTATCTCATACATCTCCGACGCTCTAATGTCTAAGAGCGGCTGACGTATCTCGTTTGTCTCTAACACTTTACGGGTTAACACTGTGTGCAGCTGTGACAGCCTTGCTTGCTGTTTTAAGACGTGAGGCAGAAATGTTTTATTTCCAGCCATACAAGATGCACTCTCCCCCCACCCACCCCCCAAAAAAATCCTATACTCTAAGGCTGCGTTTACAACAAGCGAGTCGCGTCGAGTCGCGTCATGACGCATCATGGATCGCCACCCCAGTTTTAACACTGATTTGTATGGGTTTTTGAAAGAAACCGTTTACACCGAATGCGTCGAGTCACATATAGGACTGGACCTACTTTGACGTCAGTCACAGCGCGTCTGCCGTGGTGTCTTGAAGTATGCTGGTGGAACTCCTTATCAACTTAGTTCAAGAGCGCCCTGCTATTTATGATTCCAGTGACCCCAACCACCGGGATCCTAAAAAAGTTATAGAATTTTTCTGGATAGTTTACCAGGTCTGGGAATAAATGACTGAAGCTTCCAAAATCTGGCCTCTTGGTGTTCAGATGATGCATCCTGATTCGAGCTCTATTTTTCCGTCTGCAATGACGAAGCCAGAGCAAAGCAGTTACTTCAGCAAGAGAATATGCATCCATTCTCCATGAAGTCAAATGGGTGACTGAGTACTGACTTGACTCAGGTTGATGCAGTCGGTGTAAATGGAGATGCGTCAAAATGAATTGCATCAAATGACTTGACGTGACTCGACTCGACGCGACTCGCTTGGTGTTAACGCAGCCTAAGGCAGGGGTTCCCAAACCAGGGGTTGGGACCCCAAGTGGGGTCGGAATGCTCATTATGTGGGGTCATAAAGAGGTCATGGGGTCGCTGCTGAGGTACCCCCAAGGTCTGGGGGTACAAAATATCCAAGCAGGGATTACGAGACCATGTGAAATTCAGTGCTGTATAGTACTTTCATTGAGAAAAAATAACAAGTCAAATAATAAATAATAATTGCTTCAAGCTCCCTCACACGAGCCACGACAGACCGTTATATCCCCCCTCTCCCTCACTCTCTTACTAACCTCCCCACTCTTACATCCTCGTGAAATTCGCGTAATCTAAATTTCGTTTTATCCCCCTATTTACTAATTTATTCCAAAAATTTCACATCCTCATTATCATCAGCACCCGTAAACTTTGGTATACAGGTAACTTTCGATTTACGCGAGTTTGGTTTACGCGTTTTTGAAATAACGCGGGGTCCAAAATCGAAATAAATGTTTAATTTACACGTTTTTTCCACTTATACACGATATTTTATGGAGTGGGCACTAGATGTCTCACGCAACTAGACTCACACGGCGCCGCGGCCACACAGCTGAGCTCAGTTCTTTCCACGCACCACTTGAACAACAATACAGTACCCACGCTGCCACGCTACTCAACAATAGGGGTGCGCAGGTACCGGTACTAACGGTACCAGACTGCTCAGTATTAACGGTACCAGACTGCTCAGTACTGGTACCAATACTAGCCAGTCGCTCATGGTGTCCCTCATTTCTTCCTCACACGAGTGAGGCTGAGATTGAGTGCCTGACTGGATATTTCGGTGATATGGATATTCTCTCTCTCTCTCTCCACTGAATGTAGTGAATATTTATTTTTCGATAGAAACCTACCTCTTGTTTTATTTACATTGTTTTTGATTTACGCGACCTCTTCAAGGACACAATACTCGCATAAATCGAGAGTTACCTGTATATGCAAAAGAACCCTCACTTCCATGGTTTTTGACAATTGATTAAATTAAATTCATATAACAACTCAACCTCTGTGCAGGAGCAGGCTGAGAGCACTCACTTGTGCTTCCACCCCCGCAATTTTATGTGGTGTTTTATTATTAGTGTGGTAAGATGGTGCAATGCTATGATACGTATTATACAGCAAAAGAGGTATCACATTGGCAAGAGAAGTGATGATGTTGCGTTACTCTTTTGAAAATACATAATTTACATTGCTGATTAATAACATTAATTGAAATACATTTAGTAATTCGAGTACAATTCCTTTTCTAGCGGCCAGCCATTATGGAGAGGTTTTTAAAGACACCATCTGAAACTTTCAACAAGAAACGGAAACGCTCAATTAATCCATCATTCCTCAACCAAAAATTCACAATAGTGTTGTATATGTAGAAGTAAACATAAACACTTGGGATATATATATATATATATATATATATATATATATATATATATATATATATATATATATATATATATATATATATATATATTTTTTTTACAAAGGAGACAGCTCAAGGGCACACAAAAAAAGGAAACAATAATAAAAAAAAGCCCGCTACTCGCTGCTCAAAAAAAAAAAAAAAAAAAAAAAAGAATCAAAAGAGGTGGCCGAAAGAGAGGTCAATTTCAGGAGGAGAGGTGTCCTGATACCCTCCTCTTGAAAGAGTTCAAGTCGTAGGCAGGAGGAAATACAGATGAAGGAAGATTGTTCCAGAGTTTACCAGCGTGAGGGATGAAAGAGTGAAGATGCTGGTTAACTCTTGCATAAGGGTTTTGGACAGTCTAGGGATGAGCATGAGTAGAAAGTCGTGTGCAGCGAGGCTGCGGGAGGGGGGGAGGCATGCAGTTAGCAAGTTCAGAAGAGCAGTCAGCATGAAAATATCGATAGAAGATAGAAAGAGAGGCAACATCGCGACGGAATTTAAGAGGTAGAAGACTATCAGTAGGAGGAAGAGAGCTGATGAGACGAAGAGCCTTAGACTCCACTCTGTCCAGAAGAGCAGTGTGAGTGGAGCCCCCCCACACGTGAGATGCATACTCCATACGAGGGCAGACAAGGCCCCTGTATATGGATAGCAACTGTGCGGGGGAGAAGAACTGCTGGAACGATACAGAACGCCCAACCTTGAGGAAGCTGATTTAGCGAGAGAGGAAATATGAAGTTTCCAGTTGAGATTTTGAGTCAAGGATAGACCAAGGATATCTAGTGTTGAAGAAGGTGACAGCTGAGTGTTGTCGAAGAATAGGGGGTAGGTGTTTGGAAGATTGTGTCGAGTTGATAGGTGGAGAAATTGAGTTTTTGAGGCATTGTAGGACACAAGGTTCCTTCTACCTCAATCGGAAATGATAGCAAGGTCTGAGGTTAAGTGTTCTGCAACCTCCATTCTGGAGTTGTGAACTTCCTGTTGTGATGGCCTTCTATTGAAAGAAGTTGAATAATGCAGAGTGGAGTCGTCGGCATATGAGTGGACAGGACAGTTTGTTATGGAAAGAAAATCATTGATGAATAACAGGAAGAGAGTGGGTGATAGGACAGAGCCCTGTGGAACACCACTGTTGATAGGTTTAGGGGAAGAACAGTGACCGTCTACCACAGCAGAGATAGAACGTCCAGAAAGGAAACTGGAGATAAAGGAACAAAGAGAGGTATAGAATCCGAAAGAGGGCAGTTTAGAAAGCAAAGACTTGTGCCAGACTCTATCGAAGGCTTTCAATATATTTAGCGCAACTGAGGAAGTTTCACCAAAACGGCTAAGAGAGGATGACCAGGAGTCAGTTAAGAGATCAAGAAGATCGCCAGTAGAATGCCCCTTGCGGAACCCATACTGGCGATCAGATAGAAGGTTAGAAGTGGAAAGGTGCTTTTGAATCTTCCGGTTAAGGATTGATTCAAAAGCTTTAGATAGACAGGAAAGTAAAGCTATAGGGCGGTAGTTTGAGGGATTGGAGCGGTCACCCTTCTTAGGCAAAGGCTGTACAAAGGCATACTTCCAGCAGGAAGGAAAGGTAGATGTTAATAGGCAGAGACGAAAGAGTTTGACCAGGCAGGGTGTCAGCACGGAAGCACAGTTTTTAAGGACAATAGGAGGCACTCCATCAGGTCCATAAGCCTTCTGAGAGTTGATGCCAGAGAGGGCATATAAAACATTATGAAAAATCTTAATAACAGGCATAAAGGAGTCAGAGGGGGTATGAGTAGGAGGAATATGCCCAGAATCGTCGAGGGTGAAGTTCTTACAGAAAGTTTGAGCCTTCATCTTTTCTGTCCTGTTCTACCACACGTAGATTACTAGTAGTAGCGGTAGTAAACAGACACCCTCGCCATAGACCGATAGGTCTTCTGGTGTCTGTTCTTCCTATGTATTCCTATGTAAGAGTTCAGCCTTAGAGACTGATGAGACGGCAGTGCTCCCGTCAAGGTTAAGGAGAGGAGGGAAAGAGGATGAAGTGAAATTGGTGGAGATATTTTTGGCTAGGTGCCAGAAGTAACGGGAAGAATTAGAAAAAGCAAGGTGTTGACATTTTCTGTTGATGAAAGAATAAATAAATAAATAAATATATATATATATATATATATATATATATATATATATATATATATATATATATATATATATATATATATATATATATATATATATATATATATATATATATATATATATATATATATATATATATATATATATATATATATATATATATATATATATATATATATATATATATATATATATATATATATATATATAAATATATATATATATATATATATATATATATATATATATATATATATATATATATAGACACACACACACACACACACACACACACTTGTGGTCGGAGTGAACAGTTGAAAGAGCTGAATGGGGTCGTGCTAGGAAAAGCTTGAGAACCCCTGCTCTAAGGGGTGACTTAGGGTAATCACATGCAATGTCACAATACTATCTTATCAAAGCCCCCTCCTCCCCACAGCCCCAACACAGCACACAGCTCACCCTGGCCCCAGTCCTCACCTGCTATGTCAACTCTAATGTTTTTGTCGACAAATACAGCGTTGTCAAAGGCGAGTGCATCTTCCAGGCTCTGCACATCTTCAAACTCCACGTAGCAGAAGCCCTTGAACTTGCCAGTTTCATTGTCATGGACGAGCCGAACTGAACGCACCTGTGGGGGGGGTTATTATTATACTAAGACCCATGAAAGGAAATCTCAGAGAGAGAGAGAGAGAGAGAGAGAGAGAGAGAGAATGTGAATGGTTACAATCACTGTTGTTTTTAGATCCATGAAAGGACAAAACATCAAGGGAAAATAAAGGAATGATATAGACCCAAACTGAGTGCCCTTGATGAGCATTTGTGGATATGAAAAATATGACTAAAATATGGAGAATAAAAAAGGAGGAGAGGATGACTGATGCTGATAATGTTGAAAGAGTGAAATATTAAAGCAAAGTGACAGTTAGGTTTGTAATAATAATGATAATCACGTTACTTATTTATCCAAACTGCTGATTCCTCCAAAGAATTCATATAAGCTTAGAAAAAATCCCTCACCAAACTGCAAAGTAATACAATTTCATATATATCAGACGCTAATGTAGTCGATAGTCATGACAAAGTTAACTCTGCAGACATAGAGACGGTAATACAAGAAGGCTATGTTTGATAAGCATGAAATGCCAGGGTGAACAAGGCAGAGTGAGTAAATGGAAATAATTAGAAACAGGTTATGCAATATACACCTTAAATAGAGACTCATGAATAAACTAAAAGAAACAGGGAATGTGAGGAAAACAAAAGTTGAGAAGAGGAAAATTAGGACAAGAAACTTAACCAGGCAGAGTGAGTAAATGGAAAAAAGAGAAACAGATTATGCAATATACACCTAAAATAGAGACTGTCATGAATAAAGTAAAAGAAACAGGAAAGGTAACAAAAGTTGAGAAGAGGAAGAATAGGAGAATGTTTGAACTACAACTACAGGACAGAGGTTTAGGAAACAAAAAAGTAGAATGCTTGCAAGAGAAGGGTTAAGAAAAGGTGAGTAAAGTAGGAAGATAAATGAGGTTGAGAGGGAGGTGGCATGATCTCTCCGTATAAAGAACACTATCCCTGAACTTGGAGCAAATGAATGTATGAGCAATAAAAACTCTTCAATAGGGTGAGAATGTTGACAGCAAAGCAGAATTTATAGATTTTTTTTTTTTTACGGAAATGGGACATGGAAGAGGACATGGAAAGAAACTGAAGGATATAGAAAAATAGTTTTCCATATAAATACTGAATTAAAGAATGGCCTGGACAGGGAACTCATCCAGTCCAAAGACTTAAATAAGTATAAAGCACAATTGGCTACTCAAGAAGATGGAGACAGGACCCCACAAGCTAATTTCCTGTTTATCACAACTAGGAAAACACATACACACACAAATTAACAAAATAAATATACATATATATCTATAAAACTAATAAAATCCATGCCAAATGATATTCCATGAACATTAATCCTCACCCTCTGTTCCTTGAAGATCTGGTCAATATCGCCTTGCACAATGCCGTAGGGAAGGTTGCCTACATAAGCAGTGTAGGGCGGCTCAGTTGGCAGTGGTTTGCGAGGTCGCTGGCCACCGCCATATCCCCGTCCACTATCATTGTACCGCCCACTGCCACCGCCACCCCCACCGCTACCACCTCGATAGCTGTTCCTGAGGGAAAAGGAAATTAATGCTACTTTAAAGTGTATCAATTAACATATCAGACATATTTTCATTCACAATGGTTATTACCACTTGGGGTTACGGGTTCAGGGTTGCTGTGCCTCACTCATCAAAAGAATGAAGACAAGAGAACTTAAGAGTCAGATGTCCCATATAGAACACTGGAATGCTCTATCAGTTTTGTCCAATACTGTCACACCCTTCAAGACTGGTCTCCACCATTCTTGGTGAGTTGTTGTTTGTCTACATGAACTGACTTGACTCAAGTTGTATACACTGATTTAAAAATAGCTGCATCTAGATCACATCTCCACCTATTAAACAATGTTGTTTCTCCAAAGGTGTTGTTGTTTATTGATTGGCTGGTGTGCCAATAGTCCTATGGTTTCCCATATAAAATATTATAGTTAAATCTGGCAGATGAAACCAGGGACAGGTGCAAAACAACGGCAGAGTACAAGATAAAGACTAGGTATATACTTATTACTGCTGCAATAACAACCTATTGCCACTTCATCAGTTGTCCTTATTATGGAAACAAATAATTTGCGATGGTAATAGATTATCATGATTAAAACATTAACCCCTAAAGGATGAGTGACCTGCAGGTGGAAATGCCAGTGGGTTATGTAAAAGGATGTGTCCCGCGTAAGGGCGCCTCCATTTTCTTATATTTCCCTTGTTTCCTCATAACCTTCACTATTGTCCTACATCTGAAATACACTTATGGACAACTTTAGGCCTAAATACATGCATATATATGCCTAAAGGCTGTCACATGGCTAGTTGTAATGCATAATTTTTTCTTTATTTTTTATATAGAAGAAAAGGTATAGAAGAAAATACGCACATAACACCAAGTCCTTTACCTCATGTGAATACAACCTTAATTGTTTATCCCTAATTGTTATTATTAGTTATTTCACTATGATTTTCATATTATATTACATGCATCACATCAGCTTTTACAATAAATGTACTTGAAAAAAAAGGCCGTTTTTTGCATTCTCCGGAGTCACCCCTTAGATTTTTTTGGTGTCCCTTAGAGGTTAATATCTACTCAAAAAAATATCAATCACCATTGTTGGGTGTAAATCTGAATAAATCCCTGCTCAATGATAATGCTGTACAATATGATGCACGCTGGGACGCGTGTAACTACAGGCAGGTCAATGAAAATATAAATTACGAAATGGAGCTTGACGTGAAGGCTGCATGCGTCCACGCCAGGCAGGATAATAATACCGGTGCCTAAATACTCGCGGGAGCCCCCTGGAGGCCACCAGACTGCTATATCACGTAGCCGGGGTTCGAACTCTGGCCCCCGTGGACGGTCATCGCGGCAGGCCAGGAGGGACAATCTGGACCCAAAACAAACCCTCCTGGCCAGCACAGCCCCGCCACCCAGCCCCGGACAGCCCCGCCGCGGCCCCGGAAGCAGTGCAGCGTGGTGCGGGGCGCGGCGGGGCAGGCGGGGGCGGGCCACACGCCGCGGGGCCGCCTCCACACCAAAATACCAGCGGGACACCCTCGGGGCCGCCACAGTATCACGGCATTATTTCCCTTTTCGAGAGTGTGGCCTCGCCGGGGAGGGAGCAAGACGAGCACTTCCGCGCCCTGAAGGCCCCGCGAGTCATGGTCCGGGGCGGGCAGGGCGGGGGGCGGCGAGCAGTGGTGGAAATTGTTCAAGCTTACCGGGAAAACTGATCATCGTAGAACCCTGCCATGTTGTCTCCGGCCCGGCGGGAGTGCGCGAGCCGCCCCGCCGCCCGCCGCTCATCCTGCCCACATTATCGTACTCACCACGCTGCATCTATATCGGTTACTGCCTGAAAGATTGACTGATTGATTAATTTATTGCTGTAAATGTATATGCAACAAAGGAAATCAGAGGAACTTGTCATCCCAACCCCCAAGCAATACATAGTGTGATTGTACAACTACTGATATATCCACACCATATATAATAACCGTATATAATGGTAGGGGACATCTGCTATATTAAAAGCTATTGGAAACACAGGAATAATAGCATTCAGTCAAACTTATCATCTTTATCATCACTAGGGCGCCCATCATCATCGCCCCGTTGCTTGCCTTCACCAGAATTTTCAGCAGATCGTATTTTAATTCTGGTTTCTGACCCATAACTATCACAAAAAACATCAATAATTAACGGTTTGAACAAAAACTTTGATTGAGTGTCGTAATTTGTACGGGTGCGACACTATTGGGTATAGAAAATGGATATATACAATGTTCTGAGTACGAGAATCTTAACGCAGCAGGCCGCCGCTTAGTCTTACAAGATTGTCGTACTCACGTTACCACGCTGCGTCTATCGGTTACTGCCTAAAAGCTATCGCAAACACGCAAATAACGGCATTCAGTCAAACCTGTCATCTTTATCATCGTTATTATCACCATTAGCATCATCAACCGCCGCCGCTCAGCCCTCCCAGATTATCGTAATCAGCACACATCATATATTCTACATGACTGGAAAGAACATGTGAGCGTTAGTTAATTGATTTGATTGTGATATTTGGGAATCATGGATAAATTGTCGCACGTAAGGGCCTGAAAGCTAAAAAAAAAGAAAAAAAAGCTACCCAACCGTACGTAGGCCTACCTTTATAGGACCTTTGTATACTATCTGCTATTAACTTCCAGTGGTGTCTGCAATCTCATTTATTATTTTTTTCAGCTGAGTTGAGGGTTTTATAAATCTAAACACATCCCTCGATTAATGGGACATAAAAACCGGTGGCGGTGTTATAGTCGAAGCTCCCTATCTATCATTGCGTTGATTGATTATAACCTACTTCACTTTTCCTTTGTTGTATGCCTTCAACAATGAACTATCAAAACACACTCTGTACTGCCTGGGGGTTGGGATGGCATGCTCCTCCGTTCTCCTTTGTTTTACTTGCAACAATAAACTATCAATCAATCAATCAATCAGTTACTCCTCCCTTCTCCTTTGTTGTTTACTTGCAACAATAAACTATCAATCAATCAATCAATACTTTTTTGGTGGTGTTAATGCCAACGATAGTCACTTACAATAAAAACACCAGTGTACGTATTCCCATGCATTCGGCCTCCCTCACACCGCAATTATTGAATGATTGATAGTTTATTGTTGTTATGCACTGATGAAGAATGTATGAATAACAGTAGATAAATCCGGCCCTATTGACTCATTACACAGGCCCTTCTCTACCCTTCCCTTGTCTTGCCCTTCACAATGAATTAGCAAATCATCTACATAACAACACGGTCTTTCCTCTATAATTATCTTCCCCCTTTTCCTCTTACAACATGGGGATTTCTATGCGACAGCGTTACTTTAATATTCAGTATCTCCTGAGGGGATGTCGACAACACGTACCTTTATAATGGAGTATTCTGCTTATAATTCACGCACACACACACACACACACGTTTGGAGGGAGCAACTGAAATGCCTGAATTTTTCTCCACTCACACACGTCTTCTGCGTGTAACGAAACACACGAGAAATTAATCCAGACAAGGAAAGGTTTGCCGGCGCCGGGGATCGAACCCGCGACCAGCGTGACGGGAGAGCCACTCCTTTACCAGTTGGCCAAAGAGGTACCCCACTGGCAAAGAGGGTTATGGGAGGCTCGCCCATCAGGCTAGTCGTGTCACTACACAACTCGAACATTATAAGCTTAGTTAGGGGCGTACGCATAAGCTCTGCGTGGCTTACGTGATCTCCGTCACGTTTGGGTTGTCACGATTCACATTTCTCTGGTTTCCCCAGGCAGGCTGGCCATTTATATATAGATATATATATATATATATATATATATATATATATATATATATATATATATAGATATATAGCATAAGCCTTCTAACTAACCAAAGTGAAGGCAAAAGTGCTTTCCAAGCCTTTTGAGACATTAAAACGAAATGGTTTACTGATCCATTTGGTAGCATATTCATTTTGTGACAGGTAAGAGCAAGTTTCTGAGTATATATATATATATATATATACGCTATATATATATATATATATATATATATATATCACCTCAGGCCACTGGTGGGTAAGAATCTACTACCCCTCGACACAGGGCCAGTGTGACATCTGGGTTACCTTAGTCTCCCAGCTTCCAGTTTCCTCATGCATCCAATTATCAGCAACCCCAAAAGGGAAGGACAAACAGATGGGCTGGCTGAGCACCGACTGCCTGGGTCGGAATGAATATTCCAGATATATAGTACAAGTATAAAAGTTAAAGTTGGGTATAGGTCATATGAAAATTTCAGCTAATTGCAGCTTGTGCTTGATAATGATGTAGCCAGAGCTTGGCCTCAGAACTCCATGGCTATGCACACATACCCTCACATACACATTTATTCACTCCCTGAAATCACAGTTCTGCATCATGGAAGAATAATGATATTTCATTAGCTGAGCAGTGCTTACAATAACTGGAGCCGATTCAAAGCATGCAATTCTCTAGCAATATATCATGACAATGTATTGTGCTGGGAGATATTCTAAAGCTGAAGCAACCCACCAAAGGTAAGCATCACCTTCTGTCTTAATAGCTTTACAGAATCTCTCATAATACCATTACTTTTTCCTTTATGTGCTTAAACTGGTGACAGTTATTACGATAAGTAGTTATTATTGTACTTTTGTCATTTTTTCAATGTGTTAAGTACCAACCAGCATATTTGTAGCTAGGCATGCCAATGATATCAGGGAGGCAACTGTCTCCACACACACACACACACACACACACACACACACACACACACACACTTATTGCAACCGTTTCTAAAATTCAACTAATGATTTAGTGTAATGTAAAATCTAAATACATATACACACATACACCTGCACTGACACACAAAACACAAATCAGTAAAAGATATAAGTATGAAAAAGTAAAGGAAGGGAAAACGATCACATAAAACACTCATTTATTTAACTCTGCCCCAGGATGACAATGTGGAGGCTGACTTACTTTGCTTTTATGTGATTGTCGAGGCTACAGATCACCATTTTCTTGTCGGATGTGCTTTTTCTTCTTTTTCTTTGCGGGTGGTTCTGGAGTAAGGGATGAGGAGGGGGGACCAATCTGTTGTTCTCCTCCATTAGCTGCCTTCTCTTCCTCGCCCTCATCTTTCTGCTTTCTCTTATCACGGAGCTTGTCTTTCTTCTTTTTCTTCTTTATCACAGTTACTTCCTCTAGTATTTCCTCACTCTGGGTGTCCTGACTTTCTGAGATTGTGATGCTGTCTATGATCACTGCATCTGCGAGCTTGTCCTTTTGCTTGTCCTTTTTCTTCTTTTTCTTGCTTCCTTCTTTTCTTTCCTCACTCAAGTTGTCTTCCTTTTGTGGGCTATCACTTGCACTGGCTGTGATAATGGCTGCTGTTTCTGTGAGCTTGTCTTTCTTTTTCTTCTTCTTTTTTGGAATGACTTCCTGGTCTGGGGTTTCTGTGGTGTCTTCAGTGGTGGCTATTGTGTTGGCATGCTTGTCTTTCTTTTTCTTTTTCTTTTTTGTCTTCGTCTCTTCCACATTTACTTCTCCTAGATATTCAATTTCATTATTATTCCCATTGATCACCATTATCTCGTCATCACTGCTTTCCTCTATCTTCACGGTGTCCTGGCTGTCTGTTTCCTCAATGTCCTTCACCTTGATTGTCTCTTCTTCATGAGGGACCTGCTTGTTTTTCTTTTTCTTCTTCTTGCTTTTCTTCTCTTCTTCCACTTCCTCAAGCACAGTGGTAGAATTGACCAGGCTGCTGCTGCTGTTGGTTCGGTCCTCCTCATTTACCTCCATCTGGCTCGCTTGGCTTCCCTCTTTGTTTGTCTCCTTGGCTACTCTCTTCAGCTCCTGCTTCATCTGTCCCTTCTTGGAGCTGCCAAAAGAGAGAAGAATGGTCATGGAAGGTTGTGATTTGAGTAGCTACAGGAAGAACTGAGAAAACAAGGAAGAAATCATTGAAGAGGAGGAAAAAAACGAAAAAAACGAACACTCATCCATTCTATTGACCCATTTCACTAGTGGTTTCCCTGTGACACCCTCTCCCTTAACCTTTAGATGGCGGTAGAACTCTATATAGACGGTCCAAAATTCAGTCCGTCAGTTTTGTATGGCAGAAATATAACAGCACTTCCAGATTACGGTAGAATCTATTTATAGACGATAGTTAAAACACCTCTTATGCGGCGTAACTATATTTATGCTACGGTCCTAAGGTCGGCAGTGACTTTATGTAGACGGTTAATATTGGGGGGAGCTACTCTTCAAATACTGCCGCCGTCTAAGGGCTAATCCTCCTGCCCTCATATCCTCACTTCAAAATCATTCTCAGTTTCATCTTCTGTCCAAACCATCTCAGAGCACTACACTTCACTGATTCAACCACTCCACAATCCACTCCCTGCACTATTACACCCATACCATACCTCTTATGCATAATACCTTACTCCTTCTCTCCATCCCATCCTGACACACCACCTACACCTCTTACATAGTTCATTTCCACTGCAGGTATTCTCAATTGCTGTGCTACATTACACGTCCATGTCTGTGGTGCATGTTAAATTAGAAAATAGGAAAAAAGATAGCCTAGCCTACTGCACCCTTACTGCCCTCACCACCACTGTCACCCTTACCCTCCCCACCACCATTCACCCTCACCACTCACCCTTACTACCATCACTGTCACCATTACCACAGGCAACACCATTGTCAAGCTCACCGCCAACACCACCACTCTCACCCTTACCACCATCAGCACCACAGTCACCCTCACCAACAACACCACTGTCCTCCACCACCACCAACATCACCGTCACCCTCCCCACCACCATCACAACACACAGTACACTCACAGCAGCCCCCTGAGTGCCTCGCTGAGCATGTTGTACTCCTTCCGGAAGACTTTGAGATCCTTCCTGGTGATGCGCTCCCTGAAGGCCTTCACTCGCTCCTGCACGGCACCCCAGTCAAGCCTCAGCTCAGATTCACTGCGCCGCTCTGCCTGCAGTGGGAGAGGAGTAGGTGGGTGAATGCTGAGGGTTTAAAACTGGTAATGAATAATGATAGTAATAAAAAAGTAAAGTAAGGTAAAATGATGATGGTAGTAAATGATGGTAATAAGAAAAAGTAAAATAATAACTAATAAAGAGGTAAAAAAAAATGTAAAGTGAAGTAAAATTGTCAACCCCACCTTTATATTACACAGAAATTGCATGATGTAAGTGTGTATGGAGTATTAGAAGCTACTGAGGCACACAGGATATTCTAAGGATACTCTACGGATATTCAAGTTCCTACCTGTAAGATGGAGCGCAGGAGGTTGAAGAAACAGGCTGCATAATGGCCACTGAAGGGAGGCTGCATGGAGTCCAGGGTCTGGGTGTATGAAAGAGAAATAGATCAGTGAATGATAAAAAAATAATAACTAGGCATTGCTGTCATATAGTGCTCTATTAGAATGAACCAAATATCCTGGGAAGCCTGATAACACTCATCTCTGCATCCTTTGTTATAAAGCAGATAATGGAGTTGCCAGGTTTTCTTATATTATGGCTTAATTTTTCAGGAAATATAGGAAGGTGTGTAATGCTGTCTTCTCTGTTACATTAAATAAGAAAATATTGGAATCATAAACATATTTAAAGGAATTGTTGTGGTACTCTGCCTCACAACTTTCTAGGGAGTCAAGAGGATAGATATTGTGGCCTTAATCTCTCCTTAAGCTTGTCTGTGAGTCCCCATTCTGGTAAAGTCAAAGTATTACTGAATAAAACTGCTTCTAAATAAATCTCTACCATCCAAATGTCTTTCAAGAGGGGAGTATGAAGATGCATCTCCATCCAGAATAGGTGCACCTAACATCACCATAGCCGATCCAGGATTCAGTACATTTCCTAACTTATTGTTTATTAGTATATTTATCATGGATGTTTTTGAAAACCTACTTTTCGGACCTATATATATTTTTTTTTATAACTGAGTACATGCCAATATTCTACATACCTTAACCTTCATTTTGGTCTTTGATTGAAGTGTCAAAACCAATGAAGTTATGATAATTTAACCTCACTTATAGGCAGTAATGTTATAACTATTTCGTAAAGCATTCTTATAACCGAAAACTAACTAAAATTATGAGTATTCTTTTTCTTGAACAAAACACTGAATAAACAAAAGAACAATAATATGAAAATACGTTCATATTTTACACGACAACTGTGGCCTGAGGCAGCAACACATGCCATTCTGCGGGTATTAGCTTCCTTCCCCAAATAAGCATATTTTTACTGAGCAAAGCAGGTGATGTCACCTAGAGTGACTTCATGAGCTTTCATATTTACATATTTGTGTATATTTCATGGAAGCATAACTTACATTACTACTTTCAACTTTACTAGTGATACAAATTTGACTGTTTATCAATATAATTTCACTCAATTAAGTGAATCAGACACCATAGAAATATTACCATTGTGTGTATGAATGAATAGAAAGATAAGCACATACTTTGATTTAACTTCAGGATGTCTCGTGGATCATTTATAAACAAAAACCAAAAAATCTGGATATGCTACTCTTTAGCCCACTACCACCACTCGAGGCACAAAAAGTCTCTCCGCCAAGTTTGTACCCCACGTTTGGTGATGTTAGGTGCTCCTATTAATCTCTCTTTTGGTTGCTGATTTCTATTTGCTTTTATAGAAGTAGTGGCCAGATTTATTTTGTTTTCCTTTTGTTTTTGCCCTTGAACTGTTTCCTCTACTGTAAACAATAAATAAATAATACAGATGTAATATTGCTGCAACAAAATCCTCCAACACAGAGGCTCTCCCCCACACCACCTTTCCATGGCACAACACCCACCTCCATCACTCTGCTGTAGAGGTCTCGTTCCAAAGCGGCAACCTCCTCTCTGCTGCGCTCAGCCACCAGTGTCTTGTTGGTGTACAGCTGTTGCAGGGTCCTGAGTCCTTGACTCTGGATGTGTACCTTTAGAGTGGGGTCAAAGGCTGCCTGCAGAAGGATAGCTGCCACCTGCCACAGTCCTCCCATGTTGTAGGTGCATGGCTCAGTGAAAGGCTGCACTTTAGTAAGCTGGTGGCTGCTTTAGGATGACAAAAAGAAATTGAAAAAACTGAGTGATGGCATATAGATAGAATGGGTTTATATAGGTATGTTCTCACATATGAGTTCAAATGAGTTGCCTGCTCTTATTCCAATCTGTGTAATGCTATGATCACACTTTATAGAATTGTAGAAGTGTGGCAGTAATGACATGAAGAAAGAATTTGAATCCCCTTCTTAACTTACTTCTGAGTGAAGAAGGTCTTGAGGTGTGAGACATATGTCAATGTCAGGAAGTTGTCTGGCTTCATTGCTGCTCCCTCAACCTTTCCCAGCAGCAGATGGCCGCAATGCATCAGCTGTGAGTAGCACGACTGGATGACAGACACAAACCTGTCAGGCACTGTGGAAAGAGAACAAAAGGATAAAAGGAGGTTGTGGGAGTGGGTGAGAATGTAGAGATGCACTGCAGTGGGATGACGGGTGCCAGACAGGATTGTGCCATTCATTGCAGGCACAAATAATTACAGAAATGATGAAACTGGCTGAAAATGGAGTGACTAAGTACCACAACAACTTTACAATTTGCAGCTACATTCTAGACGAGGAAATAAAGCTGTCAAGTGTGGAATGAGAAAAATACGTTAAGTTATACGGAGACAAAAAGAAGAATGCATGAAAGAGGAGAGAAAAAAATATATGGTGTGAGCCACATGCATCCGGAAAGCACAAGATTTAAGAGTAAGGGGAAAGTTGGTAAAAACACTTGGAAAATTAGGCCTTCAGAAAAAGAAGAGAAAACTACTCTCGGAAGAGGAAATTGATGAGAAAGTTGCATCAGCAGAAAAAAAGAAAAAATATAAAAATTGATACCAAAGAAGATAATAATAAACTAGGTACTCACTCTGGCAGGCAATAGAGAAGAATTCATTGACAATCTTCTTCCAGCTCTTAGTGGTGAGGTCCCCAAGGGTGTCAAACTTTTTCTTCTTTTCCAGGGCACTGATGACATTACTGAGGAGGAGGAGGAGGGAGAATATGCAGAGAGGTGTGGAGGGATCTGTCTCTTTATTTCATGGCTTCTCTGTCTTTTTTTTTAACCCGGTAGCAGGGGGATCATGTTTCTTAATGGTCCCTCCAAGTGAGAAAAATAAGAAAAAACGCCCCTCACACAAACCATTTCATAATATATATCAAAGCATTTGTGATCAGATTATGTATCATCTATTTTTTTGGGTTTATATCATGGCACAAATTTGGCCCGTCGCTGCTACACGGTAAAGCCACAAATTTGGCCCATCGCTGCTACACGGTAAAACCACAAATTTGGCCCGTTGCTGCTACCGGGTTAACATGGCAAAGATTAATCTCCAGTTTTTTATTCTCACATTTCTTCATTATATTGCTCCACGTCTAATTCACTGACTATTCCTCTTCCCTTCTACACCAAACATCACTTGCCACTTTATCTCCTTGTACTTATGATCTCTCATCCACTCTGACTGCAAGATTCTTTAATGTGGAACAGATGAGTGTTATCTAAAATGGAGTGATAGTTGTCTGGAATGTTTTGATTATGTGATTAACTAAGTATTAATTTTGAGTCATTAAAGGTTCTTAGGAGTGGGTTTGGGTGTGGTCTAACATCTCTCTCTCTCCGGATTTCTTTTGCTCTATTCCAAAACTGTAATGTAGTTAGGTATTCTGTATGTCCCCATTTAACCCGGTAGCAGCGGGGATCATGTTTCTTAATGGTCCCTCTAAGCGAGAAAAATGAGAAAAAATCATCACTCACAGAAACCATTTCATAACATATATCAAAGCATTTGAGATCAATTTATGCATCATCTATTTTTGGGGGTTTATATCGTGGCACAAATTTGGCCCGTCGCTCCTACACAGTAAAGCCACAGATTTGGCCCATCGCTGCTACCGGGTTAAATGCCTGACAATCCTATCATTTTACTGCGATTATTATCCTCTTCTGCCACACACAAACACTTACGCCAACTTGTTCTGGAGGTCCTTCTGGCGGGCGTCAAATTCAGCCACGCGCAGGGCCTTGATGAGGGGGATGACCAGCCCCACCTGGAGGGTCATGTTGGGGGCTACCTTTATGTACACCATCAGCATGTCACACACTCTGGGGGGGGCAAGAAGAGAGGATGAGGGGCAGCAGAAGGTGATGCTGGAGGAGTGAAATGATAAGTGATGTGTATGTCTTGTTGGATGACGTGGGAATCAGAGGTATTGAGTAGTATGGTGCTATGGTGCAATGAGATGATGAGGGATACGATGATATGTTGTGGGATGATTACGAGGTTTGAGGTGAAATGAAGGTAAATTGCTATGGTGTAATGGGGTGGTGAGGGATGTGATAATATCTTGAGGGATGACTACGAGGTTTGAGGTGAAATGAGGGTATGTTGCTATGGTGTAATGGGATGATAAAGGTCAAATGCAGCCAAGTTGTTAAAGTGTAATGGGATGATGACGGATGTGGCAATATAGTGTGGGATGATATGAAGGTCTGAGGTGAATGCAGTTACTATGGTGTGTGGAGATGAAGAGGGATGTGGCATTAGGCTGTGGGCTGACAACATGACGAAGGGGTTTGTTGCTATGATGCTTTCTTGTGGGATGTTAAAGGAGGTGTGATGGGACGACATAATGAACAAGGACAGTGCATCACAGCTTCAATCGAGGCTAAGTAAACTACATCCTGACAAAATGGAAAGCAGTACCGAGGCCCGATGCAGCTACATAAACATTAACAAATCAATCCAAATAAACAAGACAAATAACATGATTTCTCCACTGGCCCTCCTCCTTACCTGGTCTGGAAATGCATGAGACTCAGCTCGTCAGGAGTGAGCTGCGGCCCGTCATCTCCACTACCTCCTTTCTTCTTCCTTTTCCTTCTCTGTTTCCCTCGATACTCGGCAAGCAGTGCGCCAAGCCTCTCGTCCATGCGGTCCAGCTCCTCCTGAGGCACCGAGTCCATGTCCACATCCACCTGTGTGTGAGGCAAGGAAGGAATGGTGAGGACACTGAAGGAAAGGAAAGAGGTGTTCTGTAGTTGTGATGTAGTAACTAAGAGTGGTGAAGATAGCATGAACTAGAAGCCACCTGGTTGTTCAGATCATGCAAGCTGTGTGTGTGTGTATTCATTGCCCCAGCCTTGCTCCACTCTGACACACACACACACAAATACTTACATCCAATCCACCTGCAGCACTAAGCATTTTCTTCCTCAAAGTAAAAAGATTTGGATCATCATCTTCACCAGGTCCTTCCTCTTCCTCCTCCTCATCTGAATCACTATCATCACCATCCTTTTCTTCATTCTTGCCTTCTTTATCTTCCTCATCATCATCTTCCTCTTCCTCATCTTCATCCTCATCCTCCTCATCTTCGTCCTCGTCTTCACTCTCTTCTCCTTCTTTCTTCAACAGTTCCCGGGCCTTATCTGTGTCCAGGACGTCTGTGAGGAGGCTGAGTGCCACGGCCGTCATCAGAGGGTTGAGCAGCCTGCGAACAAGAAAAAGGTATGATTCGAAAGAAAAAGTCAGGCACGCTTAGCAGTAAACATTGCAGGAACACGTCTGTTACCCCCCCCCCCCCCATGACTCTGAAAATGCCGCCACTCACCAAAAGAGGCCCTGGACAACGCTGCGGAAGAGGTGCGTCTCCTGGGTCATCAGGGTCAGGAACATCTCTGTCACCACCTCCACCCAGTTAGGCTTCCCCTCTACGCCTTCCTCTTCTTTGTCGTCCTCCTCCTCCTCCTCCTCCTCCTCTGCATCATCACTGAACATGCCCAGCTTCTTCACCTCCTTGTGGCATGTTATGAACTCGTCAATGCTCTCTGTGGCCACCGTTACATCAACAAAGAGGTGGAGAGCCATCTGGCAATACAGTACCTGCAAGAGAGAGCACAGGAAGGTATGCAGTGATCTGTAAAATACTTCCAAGGAACATCTTGTTGGCTAGTTCAGTAGACCCTCCACCTTAAGAACTTCCTCGGGCTGACTCCTTCACACACACACACACACAGAAAGTCCCACCAGTTCCAAATCGATAAATCTTTTTGATAGAAAGTCTCCATTTAGCATGAATTTCTTTGGTACTGGTCATGTGTTAAATGGTAGGTCTACTGTATACAAATGGGATAAGAGTACAAAGTAATTAGGGTGATTGTGAAACCTCAGAGTCAGGACCACTTGTAAAGGAGCATTTAGACTGAAATCTAATGTAAGATGCAAGAATAGAATGTAGAGACAGGAGCATGCAGATTTCAGCCATGGCTAGACATATGCGGATATTTCATGGGGGAACAGGTGATACATGGCTAGACATATGCAGATATTTCATGGGTGGACAGGTGATAGAGTACATGATAAGACATACCTGGAAGATGGTCTTGGCTATGTCTTCTTCTGTGTCCTCTTTGTAGTCCTTCTTCAGCCTTGCCAGCCTGGAGTACACCTTGGACCACTGCTGCCTCCCCTTCACACCAAGGATCGTGGGAGATGGACCATCACCAGCGTCAGCCTTCTCTGCCACCCTCAGCTCCTTCTCCACCTCCTCCACCAGGCTCAGCAGGGTGATCTTATACTCCTTGATGTGTCCTAAATGCTTCCCAAGAACTCTGTAAGTCATAGTTAGGATTTTATATTATGAAGCAGGAAAGAAATATAAAAGAATAAAAATAAATGAACAAATACAGTAAAAGTTCAGTTACTTGCATCTGCACCTCAAAAGCAACTTCATCTTGACTCTGGTGGTCACAAGCCGATCACCATATTGTCTAACAATATTTTGTGTTGGGAAATTATCTGTATTAAGACCGAGATGTGTAAAACAAACAAAGTTAGCATATTATAAGGGTTATGTGGAGAATTCATGTGGATGAAGAGGATTGAACCAACTAGGTCTTGCATAGCACTAACTGGGTATGTTTTGTAGACGCTGTAAGTATTTGAGAGATGAGGATGCTACTTACACCTGGTGTTCTACCGTCAACAGTTGAAGACTGAGGAGTCATGCTGCAGCCTCTCTGTTTCATCCTACATTTGTCACAGTAGAAAATTTTCCATTTTAATTATTGATGTGAGCCCCCCCCCCCCACAACGCTAATGGGACCAAAATCCCACCACTTGACAAAATAAGATGATGGCAGAAAATCTTAACAGACAATGAGGGGACACTGGGACACTAGGATAATACTCACTTGAAGAATGCATCTTTGATTGCGTCCCCCTCCCTTTCCTCCTCATTCCTGGGCGTGAGGAGCGCTGCCTTGAGGAAGGCTGCCAGCTGCTGCTTCTGCCACTCGCCTGCCTCTGTTGCACATGCCCTCGGCTGGCCCAGCAGGTTGCACAAGGTGTGCGCCGCATAGTTCCTGTCTGGCACCCCGGAGTCCTTGGCCACCTTAGGCTGAGGAGGATGGACAAAAAAAATTAGAATGGAGAGAAGGAAAATAAATGGACTGGCATGAACAATAAGATGGAGCAACAAAGCTGCAAACGGGGAGGCGGTGGCTGAGCGGTTAGCGTGCTGGCCCCGCATTCAACGCATTGTCCATGATGTGGCTTCGAATCCGCTGCTAACCACCTGGGATTTTTCAGTCACTGCTGAGTGGCCTAAGACTACCCACATGCTGTCCTGAATACCACCTATCAACCCGGACTCTAGAAGAAGCTGTACAGTGCAAGTGAAATTAAGAATGAGCTCCAGGGGGCAGCATGAGCCCATAATAATGATGTCACTATAAACAATTGCCTGCGCCATGACGGGCTCGAGCTGACCATCAGGCCCATATGGATTAGCCTACCGGTGCTATAGGCCACATAAAAAAAAAAAAAAAAAAAAAAAAAAAAACATGGATGAGTTGATTAACCTCCTCTATATTTGCATCTGCATGCTTGGCTTTTTGTCTTTTTGCTTTGAGGCCTGGATGGTAGTCAGCCCAGCCCCATCAGCCCGCAGGCAGAGTGTTTTTTAGTGGGGCGGCACCCTTGGCTTTGGTTGCCCCCCCCCAGAGCTCGTTTTTTATTCACTTGGATGGTTTCCTCTAGAGTCCGGGTTGATGGGTGGTCTTCAGGACAGCATGTGGGTAGTCTTAGGCCACTTGGCTGTGACTGAAAAATCCCAGGTGGTAGCGTGGGGATTTGAACCTGCGTCGTCCAGCATGCGGTGAATGTGGAGCCCACACGCTATCCACTCAGCCACTGCCTGTTGGTTTGATTTCTTTCTTTTTCCCATCCTGACATCCCACATGCACCTCCTTCCCTTCCTCTGCAGTGAAGTGGAAGGCAAATCAAGCCCCACTACATCACACCTGCCACACAACATCACACGTGTCGTAAAGGAGTCAGAGTCGGGGATATATTTACTGACTCCGAAACATTTTGAGAATGAAGTGAAAAAAGCATGCTTGGAAAAGTGTGTGCATTCACAGGGTAACTAAGCTTGGTGCTTCATGATGTGGCTCCAGTTCATCCTTTCTATAGCCCATCAGGCCCCAACAGGACAGTCCAGACACTTTTGGATGTTACCTGAAACTTCTTACACTAATTTCTTTCCTCACTTCCTCCAACACACCTTATTCAGCACCTCCTGGAGTATGCTGGCAAAGCCCTTGAGTGTGCTGAGAGTGAAGCTGGGCATCATCACCGCCAGCACCTTGTGTCCGCCCAATTGGTCAAAACGCACACTACCTGGTTGGGTGATCAGCGCCTGCACCACCACCAGCTGTAGGTTACTGGGGAAGGAAACCCACGGAGTGAGGCATGTACTGTAACAGCTCTCTACATTCTACAACTATAAGTTACTAGAGATATGAAAGCCATGACTTAAAAATGCAAGATCACAGCAAGAGGTGCTGTTGAAGGAGTTTTTGATCATGCTTTATCAATGTTCCATGAAGTATGTCAAAGGTTCCATATGAATATCAATCATGTCAATCAGGTGGGAGGAGTAAACTCTCTACACTCTCTAACTTCATAACACTGCAAATGCATTTCCTACCTCTCCTCATCCTGGTGATCCTTCACAAGCTGGACGAGGGCTGCAGTGACCCCCCGGGCAGCCTCCTTCAGGTCACGTAGGGACTGGGTCAAGGAGCTGAGCAGCAAACCCACCACAGAGGGAGTGACAACGGCTTTGAACTCTGCAGCTGTCCTCAGGTGTGGAATGATGAACTGCGGATAGGCAACAAGGAGTTAGGAAGAAACATGGATGGACAAGGGAAATCTGTTGCCTTAGAATGAGGTGACCTGCATTACTGGCCTTATCTGTTCTACAGGCAGTTGCTGTTAACAACACAAGTGAATCTTCAAAATTATTAGGTGTGGCTAAACACCAAACTTTTGTCTCACCTGCAGTTGGTGGCTTTACCAATTTCACAGAAACTTGGCCTTCTCCATGGGGGTAATAAGACATTGTCTAATGATAGCATTATATTAAATTGCTGAATTAATTTGCATTGCCACATTTATGAGTATTGCTTTCCAGTGTGTATCTGCAGCAGACTCTATCTAAAGCTTTAGGGACGAGCCTTCAACCTGGTCAAATTCTACTTTCCAAATTTTAAGACATGCATGTGTCAAAATTAGTGGAGAAACAAGTGAACATTTTGAGATAAAAGTGGGCTTGAGGCAAGGGTGTGTCATGTCACTATGGCTGTTCAATATTTATATGGATGGTGTTTGAGAGAAATGAAGGGCAAAGTTGGGGAAGTTGGAGTAAAAATGTACACTGAGGGAAGGAAGTGGGTGCTGAATTCAATCTTATTTGCTGATGACACAGTGCTCGTTGCAGAAAATGAAAGTGACTTACAAAATCTGGTCAGTGTTTTTAATAGTGTATGTAAAAGGAGAAAGTTGAAAGTAAATGTCAACATAAGTAAAATGATGGTTTGTGAGCGGAGAAGTGAGGTTGTGGATTTTGTATGCCCACATGGTGGGAATTGAATGCGAAAAAGAATGCAAAATAATTTTGAATGGTGAAGAAATGAAGGAGGTTAATGAGTTTAAGTACCTTGGATCAGTTATGTGTAAGCATGGTGGTACAGAAGGAGAGACAAGAGAAAGGGCATTGCAAGGAAGAAGGGTGGTAGGGTCTTTGGGATGTGTCATGAATAGCAGAAGTGTGAGCATGAAGGTAAAGAGAGATTTGAGAAATACAGTAATAGTACCAACCCTCACATATGCAAGTGAAACATGGGCCTGGAGCAAAAGTCAGAGGTCTAGAGTGCAGGCAGTGGAAATGAGTTATTTGAAGAGTGCATGTAGTGTGAGTAGAATGGATGGAATAAGTAATGAAAGTGAGTATGAGCGTTTTGGAATGTGTCATGCGGGTGAAGGGAAGAAGTGAAGCGACAGACTTTAAAGTGGTTTGGCCACATGGAGCAAATGGAGGAGGGTAAGATGACCAGGAGGGTGTATGTGAGTGAGATAGAGGGAGGGAATGTTAGAGGATGACCTCCAGTGAAATGGAGAGAGGGTGCAGGAGTATGTCAGGGAGAGGGGTGAAAGGTCCTTGAGAAACTTTGAGCAGGCAAGGAGGGAGTGTCTGAATAGAGAGAGATGTAAACTCTTCTGCCGTGGCCATCCCCTGGTGAGAGCTCCTAGGAGCAGGCGTCAAGATAAATGAAATGACATTTAATAATCATAGTCATTCATTACTTTCAAGGCTTCCATAATATAATAAAATAAAAAATAAAATAAATAAATAGCTACCTAAGAGGACTGATCCAACAATGCACTCACCTTAAGGAGATGGAAGAGGATTTGTAGTTTTCCTGGGGTGGCATGGGCCTGCAGAGGCTCCAAGGTCACCCCCCAGAACTTGACCAGAAGCGCAGAGGAGGAGGCGGCCAGGTTAGACACAAGCTCCGACAACACTGGGTGGACTTCTGGGAGGCCAATGACTGCTTTCTGGATTATCAAGGGAAGCAATTAGTCTCTGGGCTACAAGAACAGGGTGGTGGATAATGGAGGAAAAGTGCTGGGGTGAAGTAGGGGAACAGTGTGAAAGGGTGAAGATAATAGTGGAGGTTTAGGGTGTTACAGTGAAGGTAATAATAAGTTCTGAAGTGAGGACAGCAATGGAATGCAGGGGAAAAATATCAAGGGTAAGGAGAGTGGAATACCCTAAGAAAGGCAGTAAAATGATGCTCGGAAGAGAAAACTGAGCTGCAGGGCTGATGATATAGACATTTAGGAGTCAGTGGAGTTGGTGTCCTTCAATATTCACAAGCCAAATGAAGAATAAAAAGGCACAAACAGATCAGACACTTCCACATCTTCCTCACCATTATAGTCTGCCCTAGTGCTTCATGGTTCTTGGGGGTTAGAGTGGAGGTGAGCCAGACAGGTGGGTCCTTGCGGTGCTTCCTCAGCAGGACCAGACGTAGCCACAGCTGGCTTGGAGACAGATCTGCCACGGGCCCCTGTAGCTCAGCCTGGAGGCTCTGTAAGACCTCCTCATGCATGATGCCACCCTCACACTGGGGATGAGAGAGAGGGGAGGAGACAGTAAGTGGTGCTGAATGATGAATACTAAGATCTATAAATAGTAAAAAAAAAGATAACTGCAGCAATATTAATACAGGCTAAGGTTAATCTGTTCTTTCTGCAGAAATACAAACATTTGTGGGGGAAGGATTTCAACTTCTCCATCACCTTAGCCATACTTGAACCCACATACTCACCCCCTCCATCAGGCTGACCAGGAACTGTGTGGCGGTGATGTCCAAGTAGCTCTTCTTGGCCCTCAAGGCACACAGTTGGTTCACCACACACTGCAACAGCTCTGGGGCCCGCCTGACCTGCCCTGACCTCACAATTGCTCCACACAGGAGTAGTTCTGCCATCAGCTGGTCCTTTATCTCCTGCAGCACAAGTGAGGAGTAAGTGACAGGCAGAATTCTATGTACAGTGGACTCCTGATACCATAGATAAAATAAGATATTCATAAAGCCTGGGAGTACAATTTATTCTAATTAATGGGCCCTGCACCTTAGTTTCCAGCAATCAGAACTGACTCCCCATAAATTAACACTTGATACTCTCTATTACCCATTTTAATAATTAATACAAGAATATAATAATTATCAGACCTATCAGGTGAATATACCATATTCTAAGTTTGAAGAATTGCCTGTAAGAGCACCATATGTAGGTGGCTGTTTGTTTCAGGCTTGTGTCTCAAAGAATATGATAGAATGTGTCTAAAGCTAATTTATGATACTTAGTTATTCATGTGTGGTATAGTAATATCTTAATTATCCAGGATTTCAAGACAATTCATTATCAAGGAAACAAAAGTCTATGAAATTGAGGGTCTACTGAACAGAAAAATATTTTATTGCTAAAAAAAAAAAAAAAAAAAAAAAAAAAAGGAAAAGTAATTCTTTTTCTTCTCACGCAAGAAATGTGCCATTTTCCTACTCCTGTACCTTAACATTGTACTATGTTTCCCACCTTTTTGTTCTTATTAATTTTTTTGGAAGCTGGATGAGCATTTCATGTTCTGTACCTATGCCACTTGTTAACTACAGATACTTGTGTCTTTATGTTTATGCATTGAGAGATTTTTTCAATGAATTATATCACACACGCTGGTGTTACCTCTCATTATTTATGTCGTTACTACACGAATATTCTTGCATAGCCATTGTTTTAATGTACTTGTGCTATAAGCAGTCTGCTCAACAAGATCACACTATGTATGGTCAACTACTACGGTAGTTAGATTTTTTGAATGTCGCGATCAATGGTGGGTGACCGAGCAGTGTTATAGAAGTTGTAATTATATCAGTGTATTATTATTCTTATTATATATCACCATGGATTAGGAATGAATGTATAGTGGAAAATACCCACTTCAGAGAGATCACGCCACCATTGTAGGAATGTCATCTGTCAGTGTTTATTGGACGAGCGTCTTGGTATGTGTAACAAGCATTTCGTCAAACTTAGAGGTCACCTTGATGTACGTGACCAGTTGTAATTTCATTATTTTCCAAGTCTCTATCTTCACTCCTTCCTGAGACCCTGGCTGATACAGACCTACTGTCTCGGCTCTCTCCAACGCCCCTGTATTTAGGTTAAGAATATATTTCACCTAAAGCTGCGAGTGTTTCTCTTCACGCCTTGTTCGCCCACCAAGACCCTGTCTGAGCTACATGCAACCAAGCCTTCCACTGTAACAATTCTACATTAACACACCATTAATATATAATCAGTAGGGTAAGTCTCCTTTCTCGGGCAAATGTCTTGTTACACTGTAATATATATTTCAGAGTAAATATGTGAAAAGTGGAGAAAAACATGAAAAGAAAGTGACTCCACTCACATCCTTGGTGAGAGCCTTCATGGTGGCAGACTTCTTGCTGGTGAGGAGGGAGAGGATGTAGGCGGGCTTGAGGGAGGAGGGGTGGAGGCGAAGGATGAGGCAGAGGGTGGAGTAATATCCTTCCCTTGCAGAAAATCGGGTGGAGGCAAGACCAGACACCAGCCTCTGCAAGATGTATCTCACCCCCGCTGGCAGCTCCTTACCCTGGGGCGGCACAACACAACATTCCACATTAGTTTCATTTGCCTGATGAATTATGAAGTTTGCATTCTTAATCACTTTCAAGTATTTCAGCTTGTTATATAAAAGTTGTATTTTCTGTACATAGACAAAAGATAAGGAGATTAAAGGAAATTGGCTTGGAAAAATGTTGAAAATTCCTCCAATATAAAAGGACTGAAGACGAATATTGCTGTGGCCAGCTGCAGAGTTAGATGAAATAAAAAAATGTCTTGAAAATTAACCATTTCCCTTGGAAATGGTTAAAAAAATATGAAAAGTATAATGAGATTTGCCAGGAAAATATAGTCAAATATTTATGGATAGATAACCAACTGAAACTTTATGTACCATAATGTTTGGGCAATATTGATACGTCCTTTTGAAGAAATGTACTTAGCGGGGAATATTCACGAAAGTGTAGCCTAATTTCCAGATACTGACTACTTATTTCTGGACAAAATATGATGCTGTTTATCATGGAGATAGTACTTTTCTCCAGAAATCACTAAATGATTGACTTTTCAATGCCTTTTGTGGACCCGCTGCCGCAGCCGCAAAATAGCTCGCAGAGGTTCAACTTGGACAACCGTGAGATATCGAGAGTTTTGGGTGGGGGAGTGTATTTAAACTACTCCAACTGAACTTTACATAACCTGGACCCCCCCCCCCCCCATGTATATGCGACTAATTTCTGCGATGAGGTATTTCTCACAACACCAGCTGGACCGCCGCCGCGGCTGCCGCCAGAGGAGGTTACGCTTTCATGAATATTATCCTACATAGTTTTAGGGGTAATGGAGCATTTTGGGCTACTTTGAAGATTTCATATCTAAATTTACACTTTTAATTTCTTTTAGTTTCCAAAAAGGTAAAAATCATTGCATGACACATATTATAACAGAAGGGAGTACTATTCCAGAAATATGCCCATCATCTAGAAGTGGGTGCACTTCCGCAGTTTAACCCACGAGAGAAGGTCAGACATTGGCCGACTAATACAACTCAATGATTACCAATTTAATTACAGGATGGATATGACTTTGGTACAAAGTTATAAGTAATGGGTGTCTATCAACTGTATCTACTTCCAAAGCCACTTAGAAGCTACACCACCGGCACCACTGAGAGGGTGTTCCCGTACCTGCACGCCGCCCCTCAGCACCAGGTCCACGTGCTGCAGGACCACCATGCCCGCCGCCGCCCTCTTCCTCTCCTCGCCGGACACCAGGCCGCTGAAGGCGTCCAGGACGTGGCGCGGCACGTTCATGGCAGGCCGCCCCTCTCCCGCCTGCTGCTGCCCTGCCGCCGCCGCCACCATGCTGCCTCCAGTACTCGTCCCCTGGCTTATTTAGTGCACCTCCTGATCCCTTTCCTGAGCGTCCGTCTGCCTGTGGTGTATATATTCACGGCCCGGCGCGGTGTTCCCTGCCTGGTGTGCCTCGGGTCAGCGCCGCCTCGCCGCCACCATGCTGCAATGTTTTGGTTGGCCAGGGCGGTATGCTCACCGACTCTTGTATGCACACTTTCCCCGCAGGTTTTGTTACTCTGCCTACAATGAAATTTTTCTGCGACTTAATTTGAAGCATTGGCACGAAGGCGTTTTATTATTAAGGATATTCACGTGGATTTTCATCTTGATCTTGATGTCACAGATGGCTTGAGATTTCTCCCCAGCCAGGGCTTTGTATCGGCAGCTCCTGTGACAGTGTGAAGGCAAACAATACATACAGAAAGTCTGTGTTCAACTACTTGGGGCAAAATGTCATTGCCTACATCTTGCACGCCACATGCTCTCCAAGAACTCTTTCACCGCCTCAATTACTCGTCCATTCGTCTCTCCACTCAGCCCCAGCAGCAGCACCATCCACTCCCTTCCAGTCCTCCCATTCACTTCACGTCCCCTCTCAGGCCCCTTTCACATGAACGATTTTTGAAGCTCCGGCACATGCCGCACGGCAGCCGCATGGCACCTGGACATCCACGGTTCAAGTGCGGTGTCTGCCGCATCCGGTTCTGTATCTTCTTCACACAGCGAGGTATAATTCTCGACCCAAGCTTCTGTCTTCCTTATCTTGTTTTTGTGATCTTCTCTTGAGGGATCCCACAAGCAAGGCCGTCTTTCAATCTCGGAGATCAGCAGCTCCGTATCATGATAATCTAAATTAGCCATAACCCTGAAATTTAAATGCAGATGTTTGTTGTACAGAGGTATACATAATTAATATGTAAGATATTTACTTTTCAATATACATTAACTGAAAGTTCATAAGATTTAAAATATAGTGCATACCAGCTTTTCCAATGATGCAGACAAAGTGCACAGTCGCGTGGCCTTCTTCCCATTGTTGACAGATAACTATCCAATCCCTCGCCGCACGCGGCAAACACCGGAAGTATGACAGCGCCCATCGCAACACATGACCACCGAAACCGTTGTGCGGCATTTCTGGTGTTGCTGTCTTGCTGGCAGTACGGCAGGGTGCGGCTGCCGGAACGGCAAGACTGCAGCTCCGGCCTCAAGTGAATGCACCAATAAGAGCCAATGTAATGCTAAACCGTGCGGCATGTGCCGGAGCGGCAAAAAATCGTTCGTGTGAAGGGGCCCAGACCCTGTTCACACTGTGCCGACTCTGGGCCACGACAACCAGCGACTTAAAGGGCCCTACCACACTGTGCCAAGTCAACATCCGCCGATTGCGACCCTTTCACATCAACATTTCACACCCAAGACCTCGTATACCCCGAGTCGCTAGGTTGCCGTGGCCCAGAGTCAGCACAGTGTGAACGGGGCTTTGTAGAAACACTTGCATCATCTTCGTTCTCTCCCTGTCATACTTCTTACATTCCAGCACTACATGCTGTACAGTCTCATCCACACCCCTGTCACACATCTGGCACACTTTGCTGCGGGACTCAGACCATCTATAGTTCCTTGTATTCACATCCAAACACTGCGCTCTAGCACGGAAAAGAAGATCGCCTCCCAGGCTTCACTTATAGTTATACGGACTAGCATGCCTATATCTTTGGATCTACATATGCTAGAGAGACAAATAAAGTGTCATTTCCCACTATTTCTGACATGGGAATGATGACAGAAACCATAGAAACCATTGTCCCGGCATTTTCTCTTCGTCGCCACTCCACTTTCCCTCCTCGCCTCCTCTCTACTTTCTGGGCCTCCACCTCCTCCATCCCACTCTCACAGCCACCAACCTTTTTCCCCGACGCTTCCTTTCCATCTTCATCCACTTTACTTACTTCATCCTCTCCACCCTCCCTTTCCTTACCTTCCCCTGGTGGTGTTGTTGTTGTTATTAGGGTAAGGTGGGGTAAGTTGCCCCCTTAAGGGAGATTGGCTGTTGTAGCCACATTTTTTGCAATAGAATTTTGAAAAAAAGTTCTGTTGAAAGCTTAGGCTAAGGCCTATCTGTGGAATATATTATATCCACTCATTATGATTTTGATTTTATTATAATGACAATTTTAAAAAAATAATAAAGGTGGCTTCTTACCCCGCATGTTGGGTAAGAAGCCCACTGGGTAGGCCTTTTACCCCACTCTGGTTTACAATAATAAAACTCATAGAAACATAAGGAAAATATTTTTTTTCACATTATAAAAATATAAAATGTATTCCCTTTTTGAAAACTATACCCTATAAATCTCTCTTGATGTAAATTAAATATACGAACACAGTCATATTTGTGTCTTCTAATGAACAGAATGTAAAACTAAACAATTAATTAATTTTCTAAAAGGTATCCCCTTCTTTTAGACTAGTAATATTAGACTAGCTTCCCTTTCTTCTGAATTTTTACAACAAAAGGAACATCTACTTTCATGAAAAATATATGGAAGTAAATATTCAATTAATTTGATAAAATATGTCCTTTCTGTTGAATATTGATCTCTGAAACAGTTAAAAACACCAACTTCCTTATAGTCTCAAACTCAAAAGTGTTCATTTATGGATGCCTTTCAAAAACTTAAACATGCAGAATGCACAGTTGTGCATTCTGCATGTGACCAATTTCTACAACCCCGACATTGGACCCATTTTTCTGAAGGTCTGCTATTAGCAAATGGTTCCCCACACACCAAACAAGGCCATTCATCCTTATCAAACGAAGCTGGAGATGGAGTTTTTTCTTTGTTGCTGATATTGGATGAGTTGCTGATAATAAATGAGAGCTCTGAGATAATTACACAAGATAACTCCACATGTGGGGTAAAAGGCCTCCCTGTGGGCAACTTACCCCACAGGCACAGGGGGCCTCTTACCCTGGCAACTCATATATACACAAAATGTCACCATCTTTCCTATAAGTAACTAGGGAGAGTATAATCATATGCAATATTGTCTAGACATCTTAGAGCAAGTATCCATAGCTATCAGGCTAATCTACAGTTCTTTGTCGTTAACTGGGCATCATGAAAATCACTGAAAACTTACAAGAAATTAGTCAAAAAGAAGAAATGTCCCCTTAAAGCCCTTCATCCATTAATAAACCTCTATCATGTCTCCACGCACCCTTCGCCTTTCTAGAGAATGCAAGTTTAACTGTTTGAGTCTTTCCTCGAATGGCAAGTTTCTCAACCCCTGAATTATCTTAGTCATCCTCCTCTGCACTGATTCTAACATTTTGATATCCATTCTATAGTAAGGTGACCAGAACTGATCCGCATAGTCAAGATGAGGTCTAACTAATGCTAAATATAGTTTGAGGAAGACTTCGGCGCTTCTGTTGCTTACGCTTCTTGCTTCTTGCTCGATTTCTAGCTTGAATGCATTGTGCCCTTGGACGGAGATCAGAGCTCACTAACCTTTCACCCACTCTCTTTACCTTTAAGCTAAGATTTTAGTGTAGTTTTTAGTCACTAGAACACTATACAGAATACCACACTCAAGAACACTTCTATTTATGAATTTCCCGCCCAGTCATACAATCTCATCCTGGAATCTGTTAGCGATCTGATCCGACTGATCCGACTCATTTACTCTACGATCTACCGATCTCTTACTGACATCACTATGACTTCACTCTAATTGTATCTAAGTCATTGATATAAATAATAAACAAAAGTGGACCTAACCTGGAACCTGGGACCCCACTCGTAACATGAGAAATGAAGAAAAAACCAAGGGGGGGGGAAGGGAATTGAATTGTAGTTGATTTGATCAATTCCATTCAGTTAATTCGATATACCAAACAAAAAAAAAAATATAAAAAAATCAACAATCCAACTACCCACAAAAAAAAAAAAAAAAAAAACCAAATCAGCCACATTATTGTTTAGAAAGACTAATACGACGTTAAAAAAAAATCAGACTAGTTCATCAAGGTTGCCCGACACTCTGGGAGGGGCAACAGGCATCGGTGTCATACCAAGGCTAGAGAGGCTATTACACTGGGCAAATTTTTCGTGGATCTTCAGTCAAACCATGATTTCCGCTGCTACTGATGATGGTAATACCGTCGTCCTTCGGTGAAATCGACCGTAGCTTTGGAAGATCGTGGACACGTCAGAAAACCACGGAAATAGGAGAACCACGCCAGCGGAAATCGTGGTTTGACTGAAGATCCACGAAAAATTTGCCCAGTGTGATAGCCCCTTAATGCAGATTGGATTCTACCCCGCTCCTTTTGGAAAACCTACGCTGACGAGCCGCTTGTATTATTATTATTGTTGTTGTTGTTGTTGTTGTTGTTGTTATTGATGTTGTTTCTTTTACAGCGAAGGAAGAAGCTCATGGACAAAAATAAAGCGATGAAAGAGCCCGCCAATCATCGCTCATATAAAAGACGATATACAGACGAGTGGCCAAGAGGTCAATTTCGGGTGGAGAGGTGGTGTCCTGATGCACCCCTTTGATAACCTGACCCAGTGCTCATCTTGCTATTCAGTCAGCCTTATCCTGTACCCAACAACCCTAACCCCTTGGAAGGAAGCAAAACTCGACATCTTTACCACGAATACTTTGCCTTAGCGTTCTGGGTCTCAGGTATATTTCCCTTGTGGGCGAGTTATATGTTGTAGGGATTCTCTTTTCCCTTTATAATTGCCAATGTTCTTGTCTGTACTTCCCGTAAATAAATAAAGACTTTCACCTGGTTTGCTTCGACTGTAAGGCATTGCTATTCCTTTACCACACTCCTTGGATAGATGTATACGCTCTTAAACATTTACAGACTCAAAGGACCATTGTGACGGAGATGAGCACCGCAGCCACGCCCAGCCATACTTATACTTATTTAATCATCACCTTCGTTTCACCTTTACCTGTCATCATTACAATACAACGTCACCATTCTAGTTTTTTCTTTTCTTTTACTTTTTTTTTAGTATCCTCTACATACCATACTATTCCACTTCAATATACTCCACTTTCGTTCATCCCAGTCTCATCCCATTCCTTCCTCCATTACATCTCCAATCCCTTACCGTCCTTCCACTTTACACTTCCTCCTTGCAGCGCCACCATTCCTGCAGTACTTTTTTTAGCATCCCCTACATAAGATCTTACACTTTATTCCACATCAATATATACTCAGCTTACATCCATTCCATCTCATCCCATTCCATTACATCTTCGATCCCTTCCCGACCCTCCACCATATTCCTCCCGCCCGCCCCCATCGTCATCCCAAGTTTCTCATAATTGGAATCGGTTTACTTTCACTCATCCTATAATTCCTTTTCATAAAACACCCCCAAACTTTTTTCTCCCGTCGTCCGAAGTTGCTGCCGAGTATCTTTTTTTTTTTTTATTCCCTCCCTTCTTTTCGGGGCGCGAGTTTTTTCTTTATCGCCGGCCCATCAAAATTTCATCGATATGCAAAGTTCGAGCAAAGTTATGAACAAAAAAGGTGACTCAGACATCTCCAGAAGTATCGGGAGAGAGAGAGAGAGAGAGAGAGAGAGAGAGAGAGAGAGAGAGAGAGAGAGAGAGAGAGTTTGTAAAAAGACATATAGATTAATAGCAAGATAGACAGAAAGACTCACATATAGATAGATAGATAGATAAATAGATAGATAGATAGAAAGAGAGAAAGAGGGGGGGGAATAAAGACAGGAATAAAGACAGAACTATATCTTAAATTAGAGAGAAAAAATGGAAAACTTCTCTCCTCTCTCTATGAATATAAGATGAGAGGCGGAGGAGGGGGGGGGGAGAGAGGGGGGGGAGGGGGGCGAGATATTATTCCTTGATACAGACGAGAGGGAATCCATTACGGCGCCCGAAAATGCATCCTTGAAAAAAGAAAAAAAAAAAAGAGAAAAAAAAAAAAAAGACCGGCAGATGACAGCCCTTGAATAGAAAGTAAGTATAAGAGAAGAAAAAGAAAGATCATCGTATATTCCTATTTTCACCGTGATTATTATTATTATTATTATTATTATTATTATTATTATTATTATTATTATTATTATTATTATTATTATTATTATTATTATTATTATTATTATTATTATTATTATTTCTTTGGTGGAGGTGAGCTACTTAGTGTAAACATTATGCAGGTGTAATTAAACTATATAATGTACGATAGGCATAATAGACGTACTTTTATACCTTCTCTTCCTCCTTTTCCTCCAACTCTTCCTTCTTCTTCTCCTCCTCCTCCTCCTCCTCCTTCCCCCCAAAAATTCCTCCTTCCTCCATCCGCTACAAGTATATATAAATAAAAACAAAAACACGAAACACACAAAATACACTTTTTTAAAAATCGACATTCGTTCACGTCAAAACGAACGAAAGAACGGAAGAAAGGAAGAAAGAACGAGAGAAGAAAGAACGATGGAAAGAAAGAAAACATATGCCCCCTCCCCTCCCCTCCCCTTCTTTTATAAACACGGAGAGAGAGAGAGGAAGAAGTGTGTGTGAGAGGTGTGAGCGAGCGAGCGAGCGAGCGAGGAAGAGGAAGTATTAATGGAAAAGTTGTTAATATTCGCAAAAAAATATGGCCCCGGTGAAAGGCGCGCGAGACGACTCCGACGCGAGGGAAAACTTCAACAAAGACTTATGAGTGTCAATATTAAGTGAGGGGGAGAGAGAGAGAGAGGGGAGGAGGGATGGAGGAGCGACGACGACGTGGAGAGGAGAGAAAAGGAGAGGAGAGGAGAGGAAAGAGAAGAGTATGCGGAGGTTTGGAGGGAGAGTGCGATGCATGGTGATGGTAGGAGAGGAGAGGAGAGGAGAAAGGACGAGGTAGACCATTGATGTGCTCCAAAACGAGATGATGCTGTGTGCTGATGATAGGTTAGGTTAGGTTAGGTGTATGCTGGTGATGGGTTAGGTTAGGTTAGGTGGCTTTTGGTGATAGGTTAGGTTAGGTTAGGTTAGGTGTATGCTGGTGATAGGTTAGGTTAGGTTAGGTTAGGTGGCTTTTGGTGATAGGTTAGGTTAGGTTAGGTGTCTGCTGGTGATAGGTTAGGTTAGGTTAGGTTAGGTGTCTGCTGGTGATAGGTTAGGTTAGGTAGATGCTGGTGATAGGTTGCTGAGTGAAAGGACTCGGTCGTTCCGTGTCACAACGCCGTCACTTCAACTCGAGCTGCGGTACATGACAACACAAACAGCAGGGGTGAGGAGTAGGCGTGCGATGTCCGAAGGTTAGGTTTGTAAAACACATCACAAAAAATAAAGCTTTTCCTTAGTTTGCTAAATTACAGTCGGAGCTTTGCTGTCGTAAAAAAGCTCTTTATGTTGAACTGAAAGAAGTGAATAACATTGTACGGTGAAATCTGCCTTGCAATAGGCTTATCACTGTTCTGCTCATTTACACCATGCGCAGTTACGTATTTCTTCATTGTCATCACCATCTTTCTTTCACTTTTCTTCTTCCTCTTTATATGTCACAACTACATACTTCATCGTCATCACCCTCTTTCTTCCACTTTTCTTCTTCCTTTTTATACTTCGCAATTACGCACTTATTCATCGTCATCACCCTCTTTCTTACCCTTTTCTTCTTTCTTTCGCTTTCCTTTTTCCTTTTTATACGTCGATGGCATTTCAAGAAAGAAATTTTTGAAGCAAATATCCTCCCAGGTGGGCGAGGTGGCCTGCCGCCGTTGCATCTCGGTAGAAAGCTGGAGGTACACGTGGCGCAGGTCCGTTCGTTCCCTCAGGCCCTTAAGGACGTGGCACAGACTCAACACGAAACACGTGCCCTCCCCAGGCAGCCGGTACGCCGCGATGCCGTCCGTGTTGGCGTAGATTGTCACGATGTCACGAGGGACACTCACTAGCCCGTCCGTCTGCATCCGCTCCTCGTTGTTCCCGCGGCAGTAGTTGGTCATGAAGATTGTCGGCTTCCCGGCCAGCGCTGGACAACGGTCGTTCGTGAACTCGTTTCGAAGTTGATCCAAGTTTAGTCTCTTGCCATCGGCCGCCAGGAATTCCTTGCTGTTCGTGCCGTGGCTCAAGAAGAAAAAGAAACACGCCTGAGTGGCTTTAAGGGTGCGATCCTTTTTAATAGTCTCCACTTCCTTCATGGTGTCCTCGGCTGTGAGGTCTTCGTGAAGGCGAACTTCGTAACCCAACTTTGTGAACGTTTCTTTGAGGTTTTTGGAGTCCTCCTTCGCCCCCATCCTGTCCTCCACCGTCTGTCGAGTGTTGTGGTGGAAGTATATGTAGTTGAACACATACACTCGGCCCGGCGGGAGCTGCTTGTCGTGGGGATACTCGAGGTCGCTTTGCATGATTTGGGTCGGCTTAGTCACCCTGGTGGAGGCCTTAGTATCCTGGAAGACAGTGCACAGCAAGGATACGCGTCAGAGTCTACGTAAGCTTGTCGCCACCCTGGCACAGGCACGGGGCAGGACTTGCCAAACGTGTGTGACGGAATCAAAGGCTGCCCCTCACTAAAACCAATGATAAAAAAAAATAAAAAATAAAAAATAAATAAATAAATAAATAAAAAGACACGAGTGGAATATATACTTTTAGTGAAATCATCTCACAACTTAGAGATGCAATGTCCTTTTGGCCGTTCCTGTAATTAAATAAAAGTTTATTATAGAGTTCAGTAATGGGTTAAGATCATGAGGAGTCAGTCTTCATGAGTAAGTCTAACCTTTCCTTGAAGACATCTGTCGTATTGGCACTCACCACATGCCTACTAAACCTGTTCCATTTATCCACCACTCCATTAGTAGACCAATTCCTTGCCTATGCCTGCGTTGAATGTTAACTTATCTAAAATAAACCCATTATCATGCATGCGTCTTATCCTGCTTCCTTACCATCAAAACTTTACTGCCATCGCCGTTATTAAAGGTCGACATTCATTTGTAGGTTTCAGTTAAATATTCTCGCAACATTCACTTTTCTAGGGGATGCAAATCTAAAGGTTTAAGACAATATTTAATGTAATGTTCAGTAGGGGTGAGTTCGAAATTGGAGTGGGGGTTCATCAGGGATCTGCCCTTAGCCCGCCCCTGTTTATAAGAGTAATGGAGGAGGCAACAAAGGAAGCAAGAGGAGAGGCACCTTGGGAGCTGCTGTATGCAGATGACTTGGTAGTAAATGCAGAGACAGCAGAAGAAGTGAAAGAAAAGTTTAATAAATGGAAGGAAGGAACGGAGGAGAGAGGTTTGAAAATTAATATGGAAAAACAAAGTACATGGTGACTGGAGAGGAAGCAAGATAAATAATTAAATCAGGAAAACATCCATGTGGATGCTGTGGGAAGGGAGTCGGTGTAAATTCTGTCTTGTGCACATGTTACAGGCAGTGGTGCCACCATAGATGCTCAGGCCTCAGAAATGTAGGAGTGCAGAATTTTATATGCCTAGCTTGTGAAAGGGGACAGCAAGGACAATAACCTGAGAGGGATGAACTAGAGGTGAATGGAGGAAAGCTGGGTGAGGTAGAATATTTGTTATTTGGGAGATGTTCTGGACTGTGAGGCGGGAGTGGAGAGGAGAGTAGGAGCGAGAGTGGCGGCAGCGTGATTAAAGTGGAGGGAGGTGGCTAGTCTGCTCGTGAATCGTAGCACCCCTCTAAAGAGCAGACCAGGGGTGTACCAAGCGTGTATCAGATCAGTGATGTTGTATGGAGCAGAAACATGGGCTCTAACTAGAAAATTGCTGGAGGTATTGAGAGCAAGTGATCGCAGAATGCTGAGGTATATGGCGGGGATCAGCTGGCAAGACAGGGTGTCCAGTGCAGATGTAGCTAACAGATGTGGAGTAGAGGACCTGGAAACAGTGCTCAGAAGGGAAAGACTCCGATGGTTTGGACATGTAAAGAGAGCAGGGGAGGATACAGTGCTGGGAGTTGTGGAGAGATTGGAGGTAGAAGGAAGGAGACCAGTTGGTAGACCTAGGAAAACGTGGAGAAGGTGTATACAGGAAGACTTGGCATCGATGTGATTGGATGAACATCACGCAGAAGACAGAGTAAGATGGAGGAGAGCCATAAAGCGTCCAACCGCTCAGGAAGAGTGAAAACAGACGTCAAACGAAATAATGATGATGATGAATGTTCAGTAGGGAATAACTTTTGTCATCTTCTGAACACATTCCAACATGTTGATCTTGCAAAAGCGAGATGAGATCTACCTAATGCTAAATATGGTTTCAGCATGACTTCAGCGATTATATTTCGTGTGTGTGTAATTCACCTCTTGGTCTGCTGCGGGTCTCTCTCGAGACAGCCAGCCATTCCCCTACGGAAGAACACAGAGCTCGTAGTACCGATCTTTGGGTAGGGCTGAGACCACTCACACACAACACACCGCGACAACGAGGTCACAACTCCTTGCCTGACGTCGCGTTCCTACTCACGTGAAAGAAGATAAACCCAACTTATCTTCACCCGGCTGGGGAATCGAGCCCCGATCCTTCTGGTTGAGAGCCAGTCTACCCCTGAGCTACCGGGCCGTGTGTGTGTGTGTGTGTGTGTTTACTTGTGTGCGTGCGTGCGTGCGTGCGTGCGTGTAATAATAATAATAATAATAATAATAATAATAATAATAATAATAATAGGTTTATTAAAGTATGGCAGCCGTTAGGCTGAAAATATACAAATTAAAAATACAATAAACTATAATACTAAATAGGCTGCACTAGAGAGGGGGAGGGGAGGGTTGGAGGTGGTTTAGGAGAGCTAAAAATAGAGACAAAAGGGGAAGGGAGGGTGGCGTTAAGGGAGCACTGAGAGGGTGGCGGTGATGTGTTAATCTGCACCGCGGCCCTTTGGGATTGACTATCACTGCTGGGCATTGTTTATAATTCTCACTATCGCTGGTACTGCGCCTCGTTTGTAACGGTCAGTACGCGGCGCCCTGAAGGGCGTGAGTATGTTGTGGTGTCTGGTGAAGCAGGGGAGGATATATATATATATATATATATATATATATATATATATATATATATATATATATATATATATATATATATATATATATATATATATATATATATATATATATATATATATATATATATATATATATATATATATATATATATATATATATATATATATATATATATATATATATATATATATATATATATATATATGCCTCATAAGAGAGAGGTAAGAAGAAAACAGGAGTAACAAGCATTGACTTTGGTGGGCACGGTTCCGCAAATCCGCTAACCGCTAACCAGCGAAGCTAACTTTTTAGTAAGCTAATTAGCGTTTTCGCTAACTTTGGAAACAGTTAGCGGACCAATTAGCTTCCGCTAAATGTAGTTCCTCATCCGCTAACTTAAGTTCACACACAAAAAAATCATACAAGTTTGTCCGGCCCGTTGTGGGCGGTCACAGCACCAGCTGAGCCACAGAGCGCAATAATTCCAGGCCTTCCACTTTTGGGTGAATTATTATTATGCCTTAAAGATGGGTATTGAACAATTATTAGGGAGACATTTTGGTAGTTTAGGGCAATGCGTCTTCTATTTTCAACCCTTTGAACTCGGGATTTAGTAATAAGAATTCGATATGTTGAATTTGATTTGTTTATTTGTGTACAACCTTATCATCATCTGATTTTGGCTTGCTATACTTTTCCGGAAAACTCTATGTCTAACCTTCAACATATTGACACTTCATGTCACTAGGTCTGTTTTTAAGTGTTTTAGAGTCAAAATACTAAACAGAAGCTAAATCCATACAAAAAGTTTGCGGTTAGTGGTTAGCGTTAACTTCCACTAATTTCTTTATCAGTTTAGCGGTTTTGCGTAAGCGAGGCTAACTTTTTAGTTAGTGGATTACCAGTTAATAAAGCTAGCTTTTCGGTTAGTGGTGCCCACCACTGCCTGAGGCTGAGATGAAGCAAGTCAAGGACTCACGTCTGGGGTGAGGGTGAGGGGCGCGGTCAGGCCTGGCAGGGACTCCGTGCCCAGCGGCACACAGTGGCCCCGGTCCTTGGGTGTTATCGGCCGTCCGTCCCTCGTCCACACCGGCACTGACCAAGCCAAGCCCTCCGCCGAGGTCGCCTTCTCACAGAAACTCTTAAGCTGTGGAACGATGGCCGAAAGAAAACAAAGTGTGAAACGATGATTGTCAACAAATTGATACAATATAAAATACGTAATAAACTGTGGTTATTCCTTGATGAGTAATATGATATTCATGAGAAGGAACGCAGGCGGAATGCGTGTGAATAAAAATGATCCTTGACTGACATCCAAAAAATTCAATGTTTTGGTAACAGCAAACACAAGTTTAAGAAAAAAAAAATCGGCATCTGTTCAGGTACAACATTTTTTGGCTTTCATGTGGACACGATGTGTACGCCGCGCGTCTGGTGAGCTGCGTCAGGGTGTGCTGAGAGGGGGGGGTGGGGGTGGGGGGTTAGGGTCAGCTTAAAGTGAGAATAGTGTTGGCTCGTGAATGGTGTCAGGGTGTGGCGGGGTTGGTGGGGAGGGCTTGGGCTTACATTGTTGCTGTGCTTCTTTGTGTTGAGGTGGGTCTTGACAGAGGCCTTGCTGGAGTAGCTCTGCTTGCACACCTCGCACTTGAAGGCGCCGTCATCCAAGGCGGTCACCTTACCAGCCTCCAGCGCTTCCGCTAGCACCTCCTGAGTGGTCAAGAGGCATCCACATTAAATTACCGAGATGGATACACATGAAAATATCTTCTTTTTCTACTACTACTACTACTACTACTACTACTACTACTACTATTTTTTCATCTTATCTTAATAGCAGGCATAAAAGAGTCAGAGGGGAGATGAGTAGGAGGAATATGCCAAGAGTCGTCCAGAGTGGAGTTTTAGCGAAAGTTTGAGAAAAGAGTTAAGCCTTAAGAGATAGATGAGACGGCGGTGCTGCCGTCAAAGTTAAGGAGAGGGGGGAAAGATGAAGAAGTGAAATTGGAGAAAATTTTGGCCAGGTGCCAGAAGTCTCTGAAAGAGTTAGAGAAGGAAGATTTTGACATTTGCTATGGATGAAAGAGCTTTTGGTAAGTCGAAGAATAGATTTGGCACGATTCCGGGCAGAAATATAAAGATCATGGTTAGCAGGAGTGCGAAGGCTCTGTTACTTTTTGTGATCTGCCTCTATCTTTGACAGCACGAGAGCAAGCGTGATTAAACCAAGGCTTTTAAGCATGAGGAGTAGAGAAAGTACGTGGAATGTGTGCCTCCATTCCAGAGACAATCACCGCTGTGATGCGCTGGGCACACACAGAGGGGTCTCTCTCCTGGAAAAGTCATTCAACGGGAAATCAGAAAAGTACATCCTCAGGTCGTCCTACTGAACGGAAGCAAATTGTCAGAAGCATCGCCTCTTCGGTGGGTCCAGATGCTGTACAGGAGCGATAGGACGGAATACAGAAATAAGGTTGTGATCGGAGGAGCCCAACGGAGAGAAAAGTTTGACAAAGTAAGCAGAAGGGTTAGAGGTAAGGAAGAGGTCTAGTGTATTGGGCCGGTCTCCAAGACGGTCGGGAATACGTGTAGGGTGCTGAACCAACTGCTCTAGGTCGTTGAGGAGAGCAAAGTTGTAGGCTTGTTCACCAGGCTGGTCAGTGAAAGAGGATGAAAGCTAAAGCTGGTGGTGAACATTGAAATCTCCCAAAATGGAGATTTCAGCGAAGGGAGAGTGGGTCAAGATGTGCTCCACTTTAGAGTTCAAGTAGTCAAAGAATTTTACAGAGTTAGTAGAGTTAAGTGAGAGATAAACAGCACAGATGTATTTAGTAATAGAATGACAATGAGGTCTTAACCAGATGGTGGAAAAACTCAGAAGAGTCAAGGTCGTGGGCACGAGAGCAAGTGATGTCGTTGCGCACGTAGGCGCAACATCCAGCTTTGGATTGAAATTTAGGATAGAGATTGTAGGAGGAAACAGAGTAGAGATTGCTGCCAGTAGTCCCTGAGACCTGTGTTTCGGTGAGGAAGAGAAGGTGTGGTTTAGAGGAGGAGAGATGGTGTTCCATAGAATGAAAATTAGAGCGAAGAGCGCGAATGTTGCAAAGTTAATAAAAAGAAAGTTGGAAGAGGTATCAAGACACCTCTTGGTTCGGAGGGCTCAAACAGTGGAGCTCGCTTTGGGGGCATTTGTGGTCCCCCTCCCCAGACGGGGACTCCTCGGCAATACTTTAGATAGCCATTTTGAATATATCAGTACATGCTTAAATGATAAGCTAAAACACTGAGTAACACTACCTCATCAGGTGAGCCTGCTCCACCTGTGGTACGAGGAGCGAGGCTGTTCCCGTTGTTCCAGTCCGTGGCCTTTGCCTGCTGTCCTTCATCCGAATAGCCTGCACGTGACTGCCGCTGGACATCACCGGGGTTGGTCTTTGGAGGTGAGTAGGTCAGCAGCTGAAAGGAAGAGGATAACTTATAGCCATGGATAAGATTTGTGTAATTCATATTTACTATCGCAAACAAACAATAATAGCTATTACACTCAGTAGCAAGGCGAGTCAATACTTTAAGGAGTGACTGCTTCAGTGACGTAACAAGTTATATGACCTGACAGAAAGCCTGTTTCTCCCTTTTTAGTGCCTAACATCCAGGCTTTAGCGATGCGGCGAATTTGGGGAGCCCGGGTTGGTGGGGAGGGCTTGGGCTTACATTGTTGTTGTGCTTCTTTGTGTTGAGGTGGGTCTTGACAGAGGCCTTGCTGGAGTAGCTCTGCTTGCACACCTCGCACCTGAAGGCGCCGTCATCCAAGGCGGTCACCTCACCATCCTCCAGCGCTTCCGCTAGCACCTCCTGAGTGGTCAAGAGGCATCCACATTAAATTACCGAGATGGATACACATGAAAATATCTTCTTTTTCTACTACTACTACTACTACTACTACTACTACTACTACTACTACTCCTACTACTACTATTTTTTCATCTTATCTTAATAGCAGGCATAAAAGAGTCAGAGGGGAGATGAGTAGGAGGAATATGCCAAGAGTCGTCCAGAGTGGAGTTTTAGCGAAAGTTTGAGAAAAGAGTTAAGCCTTAAGAGATAGATGAGACGGCGGTGCTGCCGTCAAAGTTAAGGAGAGGGGGGAAAGATGAAGAAGTGAAATTGGAGATAATTTTGGCCAGGTGCCAGAAGTCTCTGAAAGAGTTAGAGAAGGTAGATTTTGACATTTGCTATGGATGAAAGAGCTTTTGGTAAGTCGAAGAATAGATTTGGCACGATTCCGGGCAGAAATATAAAGATCATGGTTAGCAGGAGTGCGAAGGCTCTGTTACTTTTTGTGATCTGCCTCTATCTTTGACAGCACGAGAGCAAGCGTGATTAAACCAAGGCTTTTAAGCATGAGGAGTAGAGAAAGTACGTGGAATGTGTGCCTCCATTCCAGAGACAATCACCGCTGTGATGCGCTGGGCACACACAGAGGGGTCTCTCTCCTGGAAGAAATAGTCAATCCACGGGAAATCGGAAAAGTACATCCTCAGGTCGTCCCACTGAGCGGAAGCAAAATGTCAGAAGCATCGCCTCTTCGGTGGGTCCAGATGCTGTACAGGAGCGATAGGACGGAATACAGAAATAAGGTTGTGATCGGAGGAGCCCAACGGAGAGAAAAGTTTGACAAAGTAAGCAGAAGGGTTAGAGGTAAGGAAGAGGTCTAGTGTATTGGGCCGGTCTCCAAGACAGTCGGGAATACGTGTAGGGTGCTGAACCAACTGCTCTAGGTCGTTGAGGAGAGCAAAGTTGTAGGCTTGTTCACCAGGCTGGTCAGTGAAAGAGGATGAAAGCTAAAGCTGGTGGTGAACATTGAAATCTCCCAAAATGGAGATTTCAGCGAAGGGAGAGTGGGTCAAGATGTGCTCCACTTTAGAGTTCAAGTAGTCAAAGAATTTTACAGAGTTAGTAGAGTTAAGTGAGAGATAAACAGCACAGATGTATTTAGTAATAGAATGACAATGAGGTCTTAACCAGATGGTGGAAAAACTCAGAAGAGTCAAGGTCGTGGGCACGAGAGCAAGTGATGTCGTTGCGCACGTAGGCGCAACATCCAGCTTTGGATTGAAATTTAGGATAGAGATTGTAGGAGGAAACAGAGTAGAGATTGCTGCCAGTAGCCCCTGAGACCTGTGTTTCGGTGAGGAAGAGAAGGTGTGGTTTAGAGGAGGAGAGATGGTGTTCCATAGAATGAAAATTAGAGCGAAGACCGCGAATGTTGCAGAAGTTAATAAAAAGAAAGTTGGAAGAGGTATCAAGACACCTCTTGGTTCGGAGGGCTCAAACAGTGGAGCTCGCTTTGGGGGCATTTGTGGTCCCCCTCCCCAGACGGGGACTCCTCGGCAATACTTTAGATAGCCATTTTGAATATATCAGTACATGCTTAAATGATAAGCTAAAACACTGAGTAACACTACCTCATCAGGTGAGCCTGCTCCACCTGTGGTACGAGGAGCGAGGCTGTTCCGTTGTTCCAGTCCGTGGCCTTTGCCTGCTGTCCTTCATCCGAATAGCCTGCACGTGACTGCCGCTGGACATCACCGGGGTTGGTCTTTGGAGGTGAGTGGGTCAGCAGCTGAAAGGAAGAGGATAACTTATAGCCATGGATAAGATTTGTGTAATTCATATTTACTATCGCAAACAAACAATAATAGCTATTACACTCAGTAGCAAGGCGAGTCAATACTTTAAGGAGTGACTGCTTCAGTGACGTAACAAGTTATATGACCTGACAGAAAGCCTGTTTCTCCCTTTTTAGTGCCTAACATCCAGGCTTTAGCGATGCGGCGAATTTGGGGAGCCCGGGTTGGTGGGGAGGGCTTGGGCTTACATTGTTGTTGTGCTTCTTTGTGTTGAGGTGGGTCTTGACAGAGGCCTTGCTGGAGTAGCTCTGCTTGCACACCTCGCACTTGAAGGCGCCGTCATCCAAGGCGGTCACCTCACCAGCCTCCAGCGCTTCCGCTAGCACCTCCTGAGTGGTCAAGAGGCATCCACATTAAATTACCGAGATGGATACACATGAAAATATCTTCTTTTTCTACTACTACTACTACTACTACTACTACTACTACTATTTTTTCATCTTATCTTAATAGCAGGCATAAAAGAGTCAGAGGGGAGATGAGTAGGAGGAATATGCCAAGAGTCGTCCAGAGTGGAGTTTTAGCGAAAGTTTGAGAAAAGAGTTAAGCCTTAAGAGATAGATGAGACGGCGGTGCTGCCGTCAAAGTTAAGGAGAGGGGGGAAAGATGAAGAAGTGAAATTGGAGATAATTTTGGCCAGATGCCAGAAGTCTCTGAAAGAGTTAGAGAAGGTAGATTTTGACATTTGCTATGGATGAAAGAGCTTTTGGTAAGTCGAAGAATAGATTTGGCACGATTCCGGGCAGAAATATAAAGATCATGGTTAGCAGGAGTGCGAAGGCTCTGTTACTTTTTGTGATCTGCCTCTATCTTTGACAGCACGAGAGCAAGCGTGATTAAACCAAGGCTTTTAAGCATGAGGAGTAGAAAAAGTACGTGGAATGTGTGCCTCCATTCCAGAGACAATCACCGCTGTGATGCGCTGGGCACACACAGAGGGGTCTCTCTCCTGGAAGAAATAGTCAATCCACGGGAAATCGGAAAAGTACATCCTCAGGTCGTCCCACTGAGCGGAAGCAAAATGTCAGAAGCATCGCCTCTTCGGTGGGTCCAGATGCTGTACAGGAGCGATAGGACAGAATACAGAAATAAGGTTGTGATCGGAGGAGCCCAACGGAGAGAACAGTTTGACAAAGTAAGCAGAAGGGTTAGAGGTAAGGAAGAGGTCTAGTGTATTGGGCCGGTCTCCAAGACAGTCGGGAATACGTGTAGGGTGCTGAACCAACTGCTATAGGTCGTTGAGGAGAGCAAAGTTAGGCTTGTTCACCAGGCTGGTCAGTGAAAGAGGATGAAAGCTAAAGCTGGTGGTGAACATTGAAATCTCCCAAAATGGAGATTTCAGCGAAGGGAGAGTGGGTCAAGATGTGCTCCACTTTAGAGTTCAAGTAGTCAAAGAATTTTACAGAGTTAGTAGAGTTAAGTGAGAGATAAACAGCACAGATGTATTTAGTAATAGAATGACAATGAGGTCTTAACCAGATGGTGGAAAAACTCAGAAGAGTCAAGGTCGTGGGCACGAGAGCAAGTGATGTCGTTGCGCACGTAGGCGCAACATCCAGCTTTGGATTGAAATTTAGGATAGAGATTGTAGGAGGAAACAGAGTAGAGATTGCTGCCAGTAGCCCCTGAGACCTGTGTTTCGGTGAGGAAGAGAAGGTGTGGTTTAGAGGAGGAGAGATGGTGTTCCATAGAATGAAAATTAGAGCGAAGACCGCGAATGTTGCAGAAGTTAATAAAAAGAAAGTTGGAAGAGGTATCAAGACACCTCTTGGTTCGGAGGGCTCAAACAGTGGAGCTCGCTTTGGGGGCATTTGTGGTCCCCCTCCCCAGACGGGGACTCCTCGGCAATACTTTAGATAGCCATTTTGAATATATCAGTACATGCTTAAATGATAAGCTAAAACACTGAGTAACACTACCTCATCAGGTGAGCCTGCTCCACCTGTGGTACGAGGAGCGAGGCTGTTCCCGTTGTTCCAGTCCGTGGCCTTTGCCTGCTGTCCTTCATCCGAATAGCCTGCACGTGACTGCCGCTGGACATCACCGGGGTTGGTCTTTGGAGGTGAGTGGGTCAGCAGCTGAAAGGAAGAGGATAACTTATAGCCATGGATAAGATTTGTGTAATTCATATTTACTATCGCAAACAAACAATAATAGCTATTACACTCAGTAGCAAGGCGAGTCAATACTTTAAGGAGTGACTGCTTCAGTGACGTAACAAGTTATATGACCTGACAGAAAGCCTGTTTCTCCCTTTTTAGTGCCTAACATCCAGGCTTTAGCGATGCGGCGAATTTGGGGAGCCCGGGTTGGTGGGGAGGGCTTGGGCTTACATTGTTGTTGTGCTTCTTTGTGTTGAGGTGGGTCTTGACAGAGGCCTTGCTGGAGTAGCTCTGCTTGCACACCTCGCACCTGAAGGCGCCGTCATCCAAGGCGGTCACCTCACCAGCCTCCAGCGCTTCCGCTAGCACCTCCTGAGTGGTCAAGAGGCATCCACATTAAATTACCGAGATGGATACACATGAAAATATCTTCTTTTTCTACTACTACTACTACTACTACTACTACTACTACTATGTACTTCTACTACTACTACTATATACTGCTACTACTACTACTACTACTACTATTATTACTACTGCTACTGCTACTACTTCTGCTACAAAACTACTTGCTTCTTACATGTTCATGAAGAAAAGTCGCTTGAGAAAGACCATAATTGCTACAGCAAGAATTCAACGTGTTCTGCTTCTCTGTTATTCGTTTTACTTGCAATTCTCCCTCCAGTACGGCAGAAGGGAGCACATGGACAGTTTATACGGAACCTTTACGGCCGTGACTGTAGACCAGTGGAGCCCTAAGCCATGGTCGTGGCCCAAATAAGGGTCGCGAAAGTGTTTCTGAGGGTCGCTGAAGTGTCTTCGAAAAAAGCCATAATTATATCATACTGTAAAGGCCGAATTTTCATATCACAGTTAAGTCAAATTTAGATCTTTCAGTAATGTAGTTGAATTACTTTAGTAGGAGATCATGAAGATTCTCCAAAACATATACAAACAAGAGTAGCATTGTAATAAAGCACCCACACACATACAATACGGCACGTCACACGAGTAGCAATCACGTATAATACTCGTCCGCCGAGCAGACAGCGAGAAGGCGGAGGATAAAATCATAAGTATCTGAAAGTATAACAGGTAAAAATAAAAATAAAAATTGGGAATAAACACATGTTCACGCATTTAGGGTCGCCGGGCGAGGTCAAGATTGAATTTAGGGTCGCAACCCGAAAAGTTTGGGAACCACTGCTGTCGGAGGAGGAGGAGGAGGAGGAGAAGTGCGAATGATAGATACGGTGAGTTTATACAGTTTATACATGATACTTACGGTCATGACTGCGGGAGGTGGAGGAGAAGGTAAAGGAGGAGGAAGAGATGGTGGAGAAGGTGTGCAAATGAGACTCAGTGAGTGACTAGTATACTGACTGAGCCGCATCACAGCTCCTCCCCGCGCCCCTCCCTGCCTCGCATGATAACCTGATAGTGATAACATGATAGTGACAGTGAGATACGCGATTGTGACGGGTCCGCCTTATTTTTGTTTTGTCAATAATGACGCGCTTACGGATAATGTGTGACCTCTACGGTGACGTTTACTGCAAGCACTACTGCTGTTTCTGCCACCACCACCACCGCCGGTACCACTTCTATACTACTACTACTACTACTACTACTACAACAATAATAGTAATACAATAATAATAATAATAACAATAATAATAACAATACTACTACTACTACTACTACTACTACTACTAACAATAATAATAATAACAATACTACTACTACTACTACTACTATTACTACTACTACTACTACTACTACTACTACTACTACTACTACTACTAATAATAATAATAATAACAAGGTTTAGGCTAATAATGCATTATATATGAGAAAATGTGCATTAGAATCTGCATAAAATCAGGGAAAACGTTCGCTAATAAATAAATAAATAAATAAGTAGATACATAAACGAGCAAGTAAATATCAAATAAGTATGGTTTGTTAAGTTACACGTATTAAGTGCAGTATCATAACTTCAATTAACTTGTGTCTGTGATAAAAGAGATCCTGGGCAGGTGTATCAGTGATCCGTGTCTGTTAAGGGATGGAAAGATATGACGAAGTGACAGATAACCTCTTAACAACATGATAAACAAACACTGCAGACACACACTTTCTTACCCTTTTAGAAAACACTAATTCATTTCATGCCCTAATTATACTGATGATATGCAGCATTTATCTATTTTTTTCCGGTGAGCACAGGAAAAGGGTAGAGCGTGTGTTGAAAAATATTATATCTTGTAAAAAAAAAAATAAAAAAAAAAAAGAAACTACCCTAAGTACTACTACTACTACTACTACTACTACTGCTACTACTACTACTGCTACTACTACTTCTACTTCTACTACTACTACTACTACTACTACTACTACTACTACCACTACTACTACTAGGAATAATAAAAGCAGGATTTAAAGATCACGGTGCAATCTGTCTATCACCCCCCCCACCCCCACCCACCTGTCTCCATCGCTGGCCCCATCGAGCAGAGACACCCTATCAGATAACGCCGTGAGACCGAATGGCAGCGATGACAGCGCCGGATGTGCGGGCCGCTGCAAAGAAGTTCCTGGTAGTCCTGGAGGTGAGTCAAGGTGTACATGGTTGACACACGTACGGAAAACAAACAAACAAGTAAACAGCCACAGAAACAAACAGGGTGAAGAGGTGTAGTATATGATTTCTAGCGAGTGTGATGGGTTGAAAGTTTGACAATACACGGTTAATGGCAGCAACCACCACCAGCGAATAGCGGGCTTTTTTTTATATTTATTATTGTTTACTTTTTTGTGCCCTTGAGCTGTCTCCTTTGTTGTAAAAAAAAAAAAGACCACCACCACCACCAACAACAACAACAACAACAGCTACAACAACAACGACAATGAAAAAGCAACAACGAAAAAAACCCTCCACCATCACTAACACCACCAACAAAAGTAACAACAACAACAACAACAGCTACAACAACAACGACAGTGAAAAAGCAACAACGAAAAAAAACCTCCACCATCACTAACACCACCAACAAAAGTAACAACAACAACAACAACAGCTACAACAACAACGACAGTGAAAAAGCAACAACGAAAAAAACCCTCCACCGTCACTAACACCACCAACAAAAGTAACAACAACAATAACAACAGCTACAACAACAACGACAGTGAAAAAGCAACAACGAAAAAAAACCTCCACCATCACTAACACCACCAACAAAAGTAACAACAACAATAACAACAACAACAACAACGACAACAACAACAGTAAAAACGACAATTCAGATGAGAAGTAACGCAAAAAAATAAACCCTCAAAATCAAGAAAAGTTCCCCGCAATTTCAGCCTGGCAACAGGTGCAACAGGTCTGATTAGCTTCGGGCCAAGGTCTGTACAGGTGTGAGGGCTTTAGTTAGGCAGGTGTAGGCGTGGAGGGGTGGTGGTACAGCAGGACAGGTGAGTTGGTAGAGGTTTCTCCTTTTTTGTAGTTTTCAGTTTTGCGATGACATAAGAATTAATAACGTCATCTTCTTTTCCTGTTTTTCTTATTTTTCTCTTACACAGGACACGTCTCACCACAGAGCCACGTAGTTTTTTCTTTCCTGCAGCATATTTTCTTTTTTTTTGGGTTCTTTTAATGTTACAAAGACGGAAGAATTATTAACATCATCCTCCTTTCCTCTTTTTCTCTCTCTTTTTTTTCATATAGGACACGTCTCATTACAGCGTCTTTTACATGTTTATTTTCTTTCATCCAGCATATTTGTTTTTTTTTGGGGGTCTTTAAATGTTACAAAGACCAAAGAATTATTAACATCCTCCTTTCCTCTTTTCCTCTTCTCTTCTTACATAGGACACGTCTCATTACAGCGTCTCTTACATGTTTATTTTCTTTCATGCAGCATATTTTACTCTTTTTATGTTCCGTTAATGTTGTGAAGACGGAAGAAATATTAACATCGCCTTCCTCACCTGCCATTTTTTTTCTTTTTCAAACAGTATACGTCTTCCTAGGCAGGCTATTTCCCAGGTGCATCTCTAACACTAAAGATAAGCTATAGTCCTCTCCTACAACTCCTTTTCCTTCCTAACATCGCCACACAAAAATAAATGAAAAACAAGATGACGAAGAAGGGGCAGAGGAGGAGAAGAATAAGGGGAGGAAACCAACGAAGAAGGTAATATACTCATAACAAAACTCGTAACAAAAGCTCTACCCTACAACTTCTCCTTCCCTAACATCAACACACAAGATTACAACCCAACTACAACTCGCTCTTCTTCCCTAACATCGTCACATACAACCACCACAACATCCGAAGTATATCCCTAACCACTCCTCTCACATCCTCACACCTCTTCACTCTAAGTCCTCCCAAACGCTACACTGATCTGTTATTCATTTTTCAGCCGCTTTTGCCTATCACATCAACACTTTCCCAAGTCCACAAAGGAGGTTAGTCAGGTTCTCATGAGTAGTTTTTATTCACATACATGGAGAGTATCACGACACCTCTCCATCCGAAACTGACCTCTCTTTTGGTTACTCATCTCTATTTTCACTGTCTTTTGGTTACTCATCTCTACTTTCTCTTTCTTTTGGTTACTCATCTCTACTTTCACTTTCTTTTGGTTACTCATCTCTACTTTCACTGTCTTTTGACTACTCATCTCTAGTTTCACTTTCTTTTGGTTACTCATCTCTACTTTCACTTTCTTTTGGTCACTCATCTCTACTTTCACTCTCTTTTGGTCACTCATCTCTACTTTCACTTTCTTTTGGTTACTCATCTCTACTTTCTCTTTCTTTTGGTTACTCAAACTCTACTTTCACTCTCTTTTGGTTACTCATCTCTACTTTCACTTTCTTTTGGTTACTCATCTCTACTTTCTCTTTCTTTTGGTTACTCAAACTCTACTTTCATTCTCTTTTGGTTACTCATCTCTACTTTCTCTTTCTTTTGGCTACTCATCTCTACTTTCACTTTCTTTTGGTTACTCATCTCTACTTTCTCTTTCTTTTGGTTACTCAAACTCTACTTTCACTCTCTTTTGGTTACTCATCTCTACTTTCTCTTTCTTTTGGTTACTCATCTCTACTTTCACTTTCTTTTGGTTACTCATCTCTACTTTCTCTTTCTTTTGGTTACTCAAACTCTACTTTCACTCTCTTTTGGTTACTCATCTCTACTTTCTCTTTCTTTTGGTTACTCAAACTCTACTTTCACTCTCTTTTGGTTACTCATCTCTACTTTCACTTTCTTTTGGTTACTCATCTCTACTTTCACTTTCTTTTGGTTACTCATCTCTACTTTCACTTTCTTTTGGTTACTTATCTCTACTTTCACTTTCTTTTGGTCACTCATCTCTACTTTCACTCTCTTTTGGTTACTCATCTCTACTTTCACTTTCTTTTGGTTACTCATCTCTACTTTCACTTTCTTTTGGTTACTCATCTCTACTTTCTCTTTCTTTTGGTTACTCATCTCTACTTTCACTTTCTTTTGGTTACTTATCTCTACTTTCACTTTCTTTTGGTTACTCATCTCTACTTTCACTCTCTTTTGGTTACTCATCTCTACTTTCACTCTCTTTTGGTTACTCATCTCTACTTTCTCTTTCTTTTGGTTACTCATCTCTACTTTCACTCTTTTGGTTACTTATCTCTACTTTCACTTTCTTTTGGTTACTCATCTGTACTTTCACTTTCTTTTGGTTACTCATCTCTACTTTCTCTTTCTTTTGGTTACTTATCTCTACTTTCTCTTTCTTTTGGTTACTTATCTCTACTTTCACTCTTTTGGTTACTTATCTCTACTTTCACTTTCTTTTGGTTACTTATCTCTACTTTCACTTTCTTTTGGTTACTCATCTGTACTTTCACTTTCTTTTGGTTACTCATCTCTACTTTCACTTTCTTTTGGTTACTTATCTCTACTTTCACTTTCTTTTGGTTACTTATCTCTACTTTCACTTTCTTTTGGTTACTCATCTCTACTTTCACTTTCTTTTGGTTACTTATCTCTACTTTCACTTTCTTTTGGTTACTTATCTCTACTTTCACTCTCTTTTGGTTACTCATCTCTATTTTCACTTTCTTTTGGTTACTTATCTCTACTTTCACTCTCTTTTGGTTACTCATCTCTATTTTCACTCTTTTGGTTACTCGTCTCTACTTTCACTCTCTTTTGGTTACTCATCTCTATTTTCACTCTTTTGGTTACTCGTCTCTACTTTCACTCTCTTTTGGTTACTCATCTCTACTTTCACTCTTTTGGTTACTCATCTCTACTTTCACTCTCTTTTGGTTACTCATCTCTACTTTCACTCTTTTGGTTACTCGTCTCTACTTTCACTTTCTTTTGGTTACTCATCTCTACTTTCACTCTCTTTTGGTTACTCATCTCTACTTTCACTCTTTTGGTTACTCGTCTCTACTTTCACTCTTTTGGTTACTCATCTCTACTTTCACTCTCTATTGGTTACTCATCTCTACTTTCACTCTTTTGGTTACTCGTCTCTACTTTCACTTTCTTTTGGTTACTCATCTCTACTTTCACTTTCTTTTGGTTACTCATCTCTACTTTCACTTATCGGAGAAATGATTAGCAGGCTTTTTATTTTATTTTTTACCTATTTTTGCCCTTAAAGTTGCTTCCTTTATTATAAGAAATATGCCTTGCCAAACTATCACTAGGCTCATAAAACTACCCAGCCAGGAAATACTAACACCTCTAACCTCTGCGAAAGCCTTATCAAGTGTGTGTGTGTGTGTGTGTGTGTGTGTGTGTGTGTGTGTGTGTGTGTGTGTGTGTGTGTGTGTGTGTGTGTGTGTGTGTGTGTGTGTGTGTGTGTGTGTGTGTGTGTGTGTGTGAGCCACGAAATGTTTGAAAATATGGGTCAGTCTGTTCCTCAACGCTCCAGGTATGATAGAACAACAACAACAACAACAACAAGAACAACAACAACAACAGCAACAACAACAACAGCTCCTCGCCATGGCCAAGTCCTCCCCGAGCCTCACCGCACTTTATAATCTCCCCTTCGCCCCACGCACTCTATCACATCTCCCTCCCTGCCTTCCTGGTCCTCCTCCTCCCCCTCTCCCCACCACCACCCCGCACCCCGTAACACATATATTTAATTTATCTTTCCTCCTCTTCCTCCTGGTCCTGGTCCTGCTCTTCCCCCTCTTGTCTGGTCTCTCCGCCCTTCCAAACACTCTCTCTCTCTCTCTCTCTCTCTCTCTCTCTCTCTCTCTCTCTCTCTCTCTCTCTCTCTCTCTCTCTCTCCGTCTTTCATAAACCGTCATACAGTCTAGTGTTCTGTAATGTCTTTTTTCTCGCTCTCTTTTCCGCATTATACTTGTCCATATGTTTGCATTGAATCATTTCGGGGAGTTACATTTCCCCTCCCAATTCATTACCATAAACACATAAGAGGAGGAGGAGGAGGGAAGAGGAGCAGGAGGAGGGGCTCAGGAGGAGGAAGGATGAGGAGGAGCAAGGGAGGGTGAGGGAGAGGAGGGAGGAGAGGAGGAGGAGCGTAAAATCTAAATGGAAGGAACATGTTTTATGGCTTGTGTAAAAAAAAGAATAGTTTCCCCTCAATTGTTTACTTTTGATGAGCTCTCCGTGGTGTCTCGAGATGCATAGAAAACGGAGTGCGTACATGTCCTTTACTTGCATGAAAGAAAACGGGAAGAGTGAATAATCAGAGAGAGAGAGAGAGAGAGAGAGAGAGAGAGAGAGAGAGAGAGAGAGAGAGAGAGAGGGAGGGGGGGGGTAGGGAGGAGGTTGATGATGGAGAGAAGGAGGGAGTGGATGAAGGAAGAGAGGTGTTGACGGGGCTGTCAGATTCGTCACGTGACCCTCGCCCCTCACCCTTTCTCTCTCTCTCTCTCTCTCTCTCTCTCTCTCTCTCTCTCTCTCTCTCTCTCTCTCCCCTTCACCCCTTTTTATTATTATTCTCTTAGCTGATTGGTAGCAACAATGGGTCTGCTTGATCAATGAGGAGGAGGAGGAGGAGAAGGAGGAGGAGGAAGAGAAAGGGAAGGAAGATTAGGGTTGAAAACAAAACAAACAAGCAAAAAAATGAAAACGGAAACTACAACAAAACAAAAACAAACGAACTACGTAATTTCACACAAACAAACAAAAGAAAAATAATCTAAAAATACAGACATTCTTGAAACAACCAAAATAACCACCACACAAAAATAAACAGCCATAGTAAACATATATATATGAAGTCATATTTAATTTTTTGTACTCTTAATAATAACGTCTTCTTCACCTGTTCTTGCCTCACCTGAAACACCTGTCCTCTCACGCTCACCTGAGAGGAAATAATGAAAAGAAAAGGAGGAGGAGGAGGAGGAGGAGGACGCGAGGGAAGAGCAGGAATAGGGATGAGAGGAAAGAAGAGTCGGAGCAAGGAAAAAAATAAATGGTTGAAGCATTAGAGGTGAGGGAGTGTAATGTTAAAGAGAGAGAGAGAGAGAGAGAGAGAGAGAGAGAGAGAGAGAGAGAGAGAGAGAGAGAGAGAGAGAGAGAGAGAGAGAGAGAGAGAGAGAGAGAGAGAGAGAGAGAGAGAGAGAGAGAGAGAGAGAGAGAGGACGGGATAAACAGAGCGAGGCCCAGAAAAAATACATGATAAAGGACTCATTAGCATAACGAGGCAATAACATAAGTCAGGCTTAGTTGACTCGCCGGCACGGGACAAGAAGAGTCATTACTCTCTCTCTCTCTCTCTCTCTCTCTCTCTCTCTCTCTCTCTCTCTCTCTCTCTCTCTCTCTCTGACATAAACACACACACACACACACGCTCTCTCTATGTAGTCTTATCAATGCATATTTTGTCGTTTTCGTTCCGCAATTTTGTGTTGTATTATGCAATCTCTTTATATTTTTGTGTGTGTGTGTGTGTGTGTGTGTGTGTGTGTGTGTGTGTGTGTGTGTGTGTGTGTGTGTGTGTGTGTGTGTGTGTGTGTGTGTGTGTGTGTGTGCATCTCCCACCACCTCCATCAAATATGAACCATTTAAATGTCAAAGTTAACCACTACAAGCAATTCATTCATACTCTCCCTAATTGTTTACTTGATTTTTAAATATTTACGACTTAAAAGGCCCGATTACTTCATGTTTTTATTTTCTAGGGAGTCAATAATGTTAATGACGTTAATGTGTGTTAGTAATGATAATGTTGGTACTGTTAGTTGTTAGTAATGTTAGATGTTAGTAATGTCAGTATTGTTAGTAATGTCAGTGTCAGTAATTATGTAAACTGTTAGTACTGTTAGTTGTTAGTAATGTTAGTTGTTAGTAATGTCAGTGTTGTTAGTCTGTTAGCAATGTTAGTCTGTTAGTAATGTTAGTTGTTAGTAATGTTATGTAGTCTGTTAGTAATGTTAGTTGTTAGTAATGTTGTGTAGTCTGTTAGTAATGTTAGTCTGTTAGTAATGTTAGTTGTTAGTAATGTTATGTAGTCTGTTAGTAATGTTAGTTGTTAGTAATGTTATGTAGTCTGTTAGTAATGTTAGTCTGCTAGTAATGTTAGTTGTTAGTAATGTTATGTAGTCTGTTAGTAATGTTAGTTGTTAGTAATGTTATGTAGTCTATTAGTAATGTTAGTCTGTTGGTAATGTTAGTTGTTAGTAATGTTATGTAGTCTGTTAGTAATGTTAGTTGTTAGTAATGTTATGTAGTCTGTTAGTAATGTTAGTCTGTTAGTAATGTTAGTTGTTAGTAATGTTATGTAGTCTGTTAGTAATGTTAGTCTGTAAGTAATGTTAGCCTCTTAGTAATGTTAGTAATGTTAGTTAGTTAATGTTTGTTATGTAGTCTGTCATTAGCGTTAGTCTGTTAGTAAAATTAGTCTTAGTAGGGTCAGTCTGTCAGTAATGTTAGCAAGTCATTATTGATTTTTACATTTACAGAAATATCTTAAAAGCCCAATGAGTGCTGTTGTGCAATCTACGTAGCACATAATACATCCTTTTCCTACGAACGTGTTCCGTGTTTGCTGTACCGTTATCTAAGTTGCGTTTGTTGTTGCTGCTTTTTTGGGCGGAGATAAGAGTGATGACGGCCAGTGCGTTCGTTCGTGCCGAAACTAATTTGCTATAAGATTTTCATGGCGCTAATGTATTGTGTCAGTTAACCAATAAAGTAAAGCCAATCATTAATTTGTACAAGTTAACGATTTCCTTAATTAATTGTTCCATGCCTGCCTCTCTCTCTCTCTCTCTCTCTCTCTCTCTCTCTCTCTCTCTCTCTCTCTCTCACACACACACACACACACACACACACACACACACACACACACACACACACACGCACACACAACCCTCACCCACATCCACACACAAAAATATACAAAGAAAAAACAAATAAAAAAACATACAAAAAATAAAACATCTTCGGACGGAACGAGGCGCGTCAATATTTTTCTGTCGAGAGAGAGAGAGAGAGAGAGAGAGAGAGAGAGAGAGAGAGAGAGAGAGAGAGAGAGAGAGAGAGAGAGAGAGAGAGAGAGAGAGAGAGAGAGAGAGTGTGTGTGTGTGTGTGTGTGTGTGTGTGTGTGTGTGTGTGTGTGTGTGTGTTTGTGTGTGTGTGTGCGTGCGTGCGTGGTGTGGTCAGGAGCGCCCCGCTGTACACGTTCCTCCCCTGCAAGAGACAGGACTCATCTGAGGGCCGCGCAGACTCCGTGGGGGCGCGGGGCGGGGCGTGGGACGGGGCCTAGGGGCGGGGCGATGCTGCGGTGGGCGGGGCAAGGCTGTGGGAGTGACGGGGCGGGGCGGGGCGGAGCAAAAGGGGCGGGGTGAGGAGCTGAAGTAGGCGGGGTGAGTCGAGCGAGGAGGAGGAGGAGGAGGAGGAGGAGGTAGTGGTGGTGGTGGTCAGCGCGTGTGCCTCTCTGATTTACTAAGTATAAAGCGTGGCTGGCACTCTCTCTCTCTCTCTCTCTCTCTCTCTCTCTCTCTCTCTCTCTCTCTCTCTCATCACCTGGCACTGACCCGCCCAGACGTCCTCATGCACCACCACTACCACCACCACCATCATCACCATCCTCACCACCACCACCAGCACCATCACCACCACCACCACCACTAACATCTCCACCAATGATACCACCACACGTGTACATTAATGTGAAGTGTGTGTGTGTGTGTGTGCGCGCACGCTCAGAATTCTTACTGCTATATCGTGAACAAGAACAATAACAACAACTACGATTACTACTACCACTACTACTACTACTACTACTACTACTGCTGTCGCTGCTGCTCCTTCTTCTACTCCTCCTCCTCCTACTACTACTGTTAACACAAAAACATACATAAATCTTAATATAAGTCATCCTTGTTTTAATCGTTGGAAAGGAAAGAACATATAATATTTCTCGTCACACACACACACACACACACACACACACACACACACACACACACACACACACATATCATACTTTTCATAAACTCCATAATATTTCCTTCAACTTCTTATATCATAGATTTTTTTTTATTATATATTTGTTTCTTTATTTGTACTTTTTTCTTTCGTTGTTCGTGGGTTTACCGAGCTTAGGCATTATCGGGAATCATCATAGTTATTAATTACGGACATTTCTTGACGGTTTTCTTTGATTCTTATTTTTTATTCTCCTGTGCTTATTACACTTCCTTCTTTTCTTCTTTACCTATTCTTTACTTTTTGGTTTTCTTTAGTTTTATTGTTTTCTTTAATTTTACTCTTTATTTTATTTTACTTTATTTATTTTTACAAGAGACATTCTGCATATAGAGGACGTGCATATTTATTATTTTTATTTTTTGTGTTTTATGAGGCGTTTTCAGAGTTTTACAGTGGCGTTATTCATTTATTTTTTTCCTAAGTTTTACCACTGAAGTTATTCATCATGTAAGTGTTGTTGTTGCTTTTTAAAACTTTTCTAAGATTTAAAAGTAGAGTTATATATAGTAAGGTCGTGTTTCCTTATATTCTCTTCCTATTTTTTTTGTGACGTTATATAATTAAGTTTGTGATTTTTTTTTTTATATCTTCTAAGTCTATCAAGAGAAGTTTTTCATTTTGGGATTTTGCTTCTTTATATTTTCTACGTTATACAACTGGGGTCATGCATTTACGATCGTGGTTCTTTATATATTTTTTTACCTTTATCAGGTAGAATTATTATTATTATTATTATTATTATTATTATTATTATTATTATTATTATTATTATTATTATTATTATTGTGTTTTATAGAAACTGAAGGACAAATAGAAGTAAAAGATATAAAGTGTAACGATTTTTAGTTTTATTTAAATTTCTTTTAGTTTTCAAGTGGAGGTCTTAATCTTAAGGTCACATTTCTTTAATTTTTCACCGATGGAGTCTTTTAAGTAGAGCTTCCTTTAAATTAACATTTGTTATGCAGATGGTCACATTTTCTAAACTTATTGTGCATCGAGCTGTAGAATATAGCTTTAAAGAGGAAAGATTGAATTAATATCAAAGTTTACAAAGTGTCTAACAAGTTACTGTGTACGGTATAGTTGGCGACATATCTTTCTTATTATTTATTTACTTTATCATTTAGTTTATTTATTGAATATTATTATTAATTTAGTTAATATCAAAGTTTACAAGTGTCTTTATCAAGTTAATGTGTATGGTTGAGCTGGTGACATTTCTTTCTTGTTATTGGTACTAAAGCTGGATTTTTAAAGTGTTGTATTAGTATTTATTAAGAGTTATGATGCTAGTTTTAAAGAGGGAATATTTAATTGCCGAGTTAACAAGAGTGTCCTCGTCAAGTTACTGTCACATGTCTTTTTTATCCTTGGTACTAACGCTGGATTTATTTTAGCGTCATATTAGTATTTATTAACGGTTACGATGCTAGTTTGGCTTTTTAATTATATTGTTGGGACGAAGCTAATTATGAGTGCCGGGTTTTTCACACATTACAAACTCAGTCGAAAAAGTGGTATAAAAAATTCAACACAACAACACACTGGAAACGGGGTCAAAAAAGATAAATCAGTGTTGATGAAGAGTAATACAACGTTGAAAAAAAATCAGGTGTTGGTTGGTATTGAAATGGTATAGTTGGTCGCATATTTTCTTATCACTGGTATTAAGTTGGTATTAAATTGGTAGAGTTGGTCGCATATCTTTATTATCGGTATTAACTTGGTATTAAATTGGTAGAGTTGGTCGCATATCTTTATTATCGGTATTAACTTGGTATTGAATTGGTAGAGTTGGTCGCATATCTTTATTATCGGTATTAACTTGGTATTAAATTGGTAGAGTTGGTAGCATATCTTTATTATCGGTATTAACTTGGTATTGAATTGGTAGAGTTGGTCGAAATCTTTATTATCGGTATTAACTTGGTATTGAATTGGTAGAGTTGGTCGCATATCTTTATTATCGGTATTAACTTGGTATTGAATTGGTAGAGTTGGTCGCATATCTTTATTATCGGTATTAACTTGGTACTGAATTGGTAGAGTTGGTCGCACATGTTTCTTATTATCGGTATTAGATTGGTATTGAAATGCTATCGTTGGTAACATATCTTTCCTATTATCGGTATTGAGGTGGTATTAAATTGATATAGTTGGTCACATATCTTTCATATTTTCGGCATTTTTTTTTACTTGGTATAGTTGGTAACATTGTCTTTCGTATAATCGGTATCAAGTTTTCATTGAGTTGGCATAGTTGGTAACATCTCTCTATTACTGACACTGAACTAGACACAGCTCGTAACGTAATATGCGATAAGTTAAAGGTCATGAAAATGCAGTAATGTTAAGGCTGTGATGAATTTTGATTTCTCGTGTTGTTCTTTCAAAGGTAAACATTGTGACCCTGCACCCACTGTTATACATCAATTTTTTTTTTTTATAATTGTGCTGACCTTTTCACATTACTCAACCCTCTCTCTGTTTTGCCACTTATTTTATTTCCTTAACAGCAGCATTAACTAGCGGGCTTTTTTATATTCTTGCCCTTGAGCTGCTTCCTTTACTACAAAAAACAAAAACAAAACAAAATTAAACAAAACAACAACAACACACAATTCCATATAAACCACTGGCTACAGGTTAATACGTGAAGTAACACTGAATTTACTCTGCGGTCTTTCTCGCCTTCATTCATTTACTGAGACACTGAGAGTATTAATAAAAACTAATTATTGTAATGCTCTCCATGCTGGAAGATCAAAATGGGATGGTTGGTTGGTATATATATTTTAAACACACACACACACACACACACACACACACACACACACACACACACACACACACACACACACACACACACACACACACACACACACCTTTCTCTTATTCATCTACGTACATAAACAAAAACTTATATAGAATTCGTTACATTATTTATCTTTCTTCAATATTTCCGCCAATTTCTGAAACACACACACACACACACACACACACACACACACACACACACACACACACACCCACACACGTACGCTCCCTCCCCCACACACAGCCATACACACCGAGAGTCCCCCTCCCCTCTCCCCCCTCCAGAGGTTCTTCGCTATACGTCCAGGTGCGTATATTATCAGTCTTGCTAAGTTGTATTAAAGATGGAGAGTTGGCGGCGGCGGAGGGAGTGTGTGGGTGTGGGTGGCTGACTTATTCACGGCCATATTCACCACTCTCTCTCTCTCTCTCTCTCTCTCTCTCTCTCTCTCTCTCTCTCTCTCTCTCTCTCTCTCTCTCTCTCTCTCTCTCTCTCTCTCTCTCCCCTTCCCCTTTAAGATAAAAAGCGCCTATGAAAAGAAACAGACTCGAAAAAATTACAGACGAGGGAAAATCTTACTCGCTCCGACCTTCCTTCCTTCCTTCCTTCCTCGCTTTACCTCCCTCCCTCTCTCTCTCTCATACAAAGTTAGAGGTGCTAAAGGTTACATTTTAGTATTACAATTAAGAGAGAGAGAGAGAGAGAGAGAGAGAGAGAGAGAGAGAGAGAGAGAGAGAGAGAGAGAGAGAGAGAGTATATATAAGACCTGCTGACGCTTCTCATAATTCCCGGGCGGTAAAAGTCGTGAATGTGTGAGCGGCCGAGATGCTACACTGCGCCGCGGGAACGGACTCATAAATTAATGTGCTCTCCTCCTCCTCTTCCTCTTCCTCTTCCTCTTACTTCTCTTCTGTGACCTCCTCTTGCTCCCCCTCCTCCTCCTCCTTCTTTTCTCCTTTTCATTTTATTTCTTTTCCTCTTCCGTTTTTACATCTTCTTCTTCTTCCTCTTACTTCTCTTTTTTTGAACTGCTCTTGCTCCTCCTCTTCCTCCTGTTCCTCTTGCTCTTTGTGCCCTTCCTCCTCCTTCTTCTTTTTAACTTTTCTTCCTTTTCCTCTTCCTCTTACTTCTCTTCTGTGACCTCCTCTTGCTCCTCCTCCCTCTGTTCCTCGTGTTCCTCCTCCCTTTTCTTCTTTTCCTTTTCCTCTTACTTCTCTTCTTTGACCTCTTGCTACTCTTACTCCTCCTCTGCCTGTTCTTTGTGCTCCTCTTCCTCCTTTTTTTTCTTCTTTTCCTCCTCTTTCGTTTTCTTCTATCCCTCTTCCTTCTCTTTTTTCCTTCTTCCTCTTCCTCTTTGACTTCCTCTTCATCTTCCCTCTCTTCTCTGACTTCCTCTTGATCCTCCTCCTGTTCCTTGTGCTCCTCTTCCACTCCCTTTTCTTCTTTTCCTCTTCGCCTTCCTCTTCCTCTTACTTTTCTTCTTTCACCTCCTCTTGCTCCACTTTCTCTTGTTCTTCCTCCTGTTCTTCAGCTTCCTCCTCCTCCTCCTTTCTTTTCTTCTATTCCTCCTTTTTCTTTTTCTTCTATTTCTCCTCTTTTTATTCCTCTTCCTCTTACTTATATTTTCTTTGACCTCCTCTTGCTCTTCCTCCGCCTATTCCTCCTACTCTTCCTTATGCTCCTCCTCCTCCTTTTTCTTCTTTTAATTCTTCCTCTTTGACTTCCTCTTTCTCTTACTTGTCTTCTTTGACCTCCTATTTCTCCTCCTCCATTTTCTTCTATTATTTTTCTTGCTTTCTATCTTATTCCTCTGCTTTCTTTCCCTCCTCCTCTCACTCTTTGACCTTCTCCTCCTCCGTTTGCTATTTCTTGTGTTCCTTATCTCCCTCTTTTTTCATCCTTTTTCTTTCCAACTTCTTCCTTTTGTTTCTATTTCCTCTCTTTCTCTTCGTTGACCTCCTTCTCTTGTTCCTCTTGTTTTCTCTTCCCCTTCTCTTTTCTCTCACCAGCTCCATTCAATTATTTCTACTCTTCATTTCTCTTCCTTGTACTCTTCTCTTTTGACCTTCTTCTCCTTCTTTTTCCTCATCACCATTCTCCTTCTTTCTCTTCCTCCTCCTACTTCTTCCTGTATTCCTCCTCCTTCTATTTTTCCTTCTATCTTACCATTTTTCTAATTTTTTTCTTTATTCCCTTTTTTTTTGCTACTTCTGCTGCTCCTCCTTTTCTTAACCTCCTCCTACTCCTTCTCCTCCTCGTATTCACCCTTCTTCCTTTTCACCAGATTCCTCTTTTTTTCACTTTTCTCCTTCTACTATTCCTTCCTCACCTTCTCGACCGTACTCTTCCTCCTTCTCCTCCGCCTCCTCCTATTTCTCCTGCTCCTTAGTCTGCTAGTAGGTTTCTTTTATTTCTCTTTTTACTTCTTTTTCTTTAATTTTTTTTCTTTCTCTCCTCTTCCTCTCCTTCTTCTTTTTGGTATTTCTTTTCCCTTTTTTTCTATTTTCTTTTCCTCCGCGTTATCCTCCTCCTCCTTTTCCTTCCTTCACCTTCTCGTTCATCTTGCCCTATTCGTCTCTCTCTCTCTCTCTCTCTCTCTCTCTCTCTCTCTCTCTCTCTCTCTCTCTCTCTCTCTCTCTCTCTCTCTCTCTCTCTCTCTCTCTCTCTCTCTCTCTCTCTCTCTCTCATATTTCTTTTCTTCCTATCTCTTCCTTTATCTCCTTTTTCTTTCTTCCCTCAAATCTTTCTTTCACTCTTCCTCCATCTCTCGCCGTTTCTGCTACTGTGATTCCTGCCTCTTCTGTCTCCTCTTCCAATTCTTCTTTTTTTTCTTTCTTCTTTTCTCCTCTTTTACTCTTTTTCTTTTTGTTGCCTTCCCTTCGCTTCGTACTCTCTCCTCCCTCTCTCTCACACTCTCTCGCTCATTCTTACTTTCTCAACTTCTACTTCTTCCCCGATTTCTCTTTCTTTCTTGATCTTTTCCTTTTTTCTGTTTCCTTTGTTTTGATCTTCGTTTGACCTTGTGTTCTCGTGTGCGTGTTTAAGATTATTCATTCCGTTTTTTTATATTATTAATCATATATTCATTAATTTTTCTTCTTCTTCTTTTTCTTCTTCAGCTGCTTCACCTTCTCATTCTTTTTATCCATCAGTATCATCGATGTTATTACTATTATTATTATTTGTATCTTAAATCATCCTCACCGACATCACCATCATCACCACCACCGCCATCATCATCTTGTCATACCAATTTTTCTAAGGCATTCACTCCGTATTTCACTTCATCATCTCTCGTTTATCAAGTTCAGTTTCCATTTTCCACAGACTTAGCCGCCGCCGCCACCACCCCCACCACTACCACCACCACTACCACCACCATTATTACTAACACTACTAACGCAACTACTACATCGTTACTACGTCTACTACTCTAACTACAGTAGCATACATTCCTTGGTGATGCTCTTGTTGATATTCTCTCTATTATATTACTTTCATTGTTATCAACCTCACTACTATTACTACTACTACTACTACTACTACTACTACTTCTAACTACAATACAACTAATATCTACTTTCCAGGCTACAAAACAAGAAACCTATTAAGACTACAAATAAGGACACGATGATTTTGATGAACGCTACACTCCTGGTCTTCATCCTTTTATCCGAGAGAGAGAGAGAAAGAGAAAGACAGAGAGAGAAAGGGGGGCGGGGAGGGTCAGGTGGTCGGCTGGCTGGCTGGCTGGTCGGGGCATCAATCAATACTGTCTTACTCCGCTCCGACAATGCTCTATTACATCCGCTCTAGGAAATGGACGGCGCTGGTACGGCCCCCGGCATATGCTCCAGCCCCGCGCCGCTCCGCTCCTCCTGGGACGCTCTCGGCTCCGCTAGATGGACCCAGAGTCTCCCGGCTGCCCACTGGCTCTCACTCGCTCTCCCTTCCTCTCTCTCTCCCTCCCTCTCGCGCGCTTCCTCTCTCCCTCTTTCCCTTCCCTCCATGTTCGGCTGGTCTTGTCTAGTCTGTTGTCGGTCGGTCGGTCTTTCTACAACCTCGACTTCCTTGCTTGGTTTCGGTTTCTCATCACGGTCTTTCATATTTCGTGTTCTCAGAGATGATTGTTTCTTGTTTTTCGTGTCTTCTGAGGGGTTGTTGAGTTGGTGTTTGTTATATATGTGTGTGTGTGTGTGTGTGTGTGTGGTTCGTCGTGTGTGGTTTCGGTAGCATCTCGCCATCTTTCTTGCATGATTTTTAGTATTGTTTTGTTTTGTCTTTTGTTTTGTTTTCTTGATTGCGAATGTTTGGGATGATATTATTTTAGTCTTCGGTTTGTCGTCGCCACTTTTCATATACGTTCTAGCTTCTGTTCTTTTCCCGCCTCTATATGAATGTTTGTTTGTTTGTTTGGTTGTTTATTTGTGTGTGTGTGTGATTATTCCGCGCTTTACACTCACAATCTTTCATGCATACGTGTTTTTCCTACTGAGTGTGGATATAAAAAGTGTGTGTTTGTGTGTTTGTGTGTGTGGCGGCACGAGAGGGAAAGGGAGAGGAAGGGAAGATGAGGAGAGAAAGAAGAGGATGTAGGACGAATGTGAGGAGGAGGAGGAAGAGGAGAAGAGAAAGAAGGAGAAGGGAGAATGAAAAAAAGGAGGAAAATGAGAAAGACGAGGAGGCGAATGAAAACCAGGGGACAGAGAGAGAGGGGGAAGAAAGAAGGAAGAGCGAGGGAGAGGGAGTGAGTGAGACGGAGAGACGGACGAGCGTGGAGGAAGGAAGAGAGAGAGAAAGGGAGGGAGGAAGGGAGGGAGGGAGGAGCAATAAAGGGAGGCAGCGCGAGGCAACCTGTCATATTTCCAACCAATGGGAGACTCGAATATGAATAACGTCGCCTCCGTCCGGCCCCTCCGATGACGTCACGATATTAATCTAGGCGCGGCCCCCCATAGGCCAAGACACCGCCCCCGCCAGCCAATCATAAGCGGGGAAAATATTATGGATGGAGTGATGCGTCGATATCGTGTGCTGTGAGGAGGTTGTGTGTGTGGGGGGGGGTGGAGGGGGTTGGGGGGGGGGTGGAGTGTGTGTGTGTGTGTGTGAGTGTGTTTGTGTCGTCTTTATCTGTTTCTTTATATTTCTCATCATTATCATTCTTATATTCTTGTCTCTCCTCCTTCCTTTTCCTTCTCTTCTGTGCGTGTGTAGGGGGGGGGGGGTGGAGTGTGAGTGTTTGTGTGAGTGTGTTTGTGTTGTCTTTATCTGTTTCTTCTTATTTCTCATCATTATCATTCTTATATTCTTGTCTCTCCACCTTCCTTTTCATTCTCTTCTTTCCTCGTTTCCCTCCCTTCCTTCTCTTCCTCCTTCTCCTACTCTTCCCTTACACTCCCCCTCACACACACACACACACACACACACACACACACACACACACGATCAGCCATAATACCCTCCATTTCCATATCGCCCCCATTCCCCGTGACAGACAAACACGAAATTCTTCAATCCAGACAGACGAATTCACTGACTTATAAGGCGATGCGGCAAATCCTTATGAGGAGACGCGCATCCCCTCTCTCTCTCTCTCTCTCTCTCTCTCTCTCTCTCTCTCTCTCTCTCTCTCTCTCTCTCTCTCTCTCTCTCTCTCTCTCTCTCTCTCATGACCTCCACGCAATCCTCAGACTTTCCCGTATTTGAATTCCACATTACGTTGTTAGATCTCTCTCTCTCTCTCTCTCTCTCTCTCTCTCTCTCTCTCTCTCTCTCTCTCTCTCTCTCTCTCTCTCTCTCTCTCTCTCTCGTATGCAGATCGCGTAAGAAAAATGAACGCTAGTCAGTTTTATGATAAGACTAGAGGAAAGGAATGCAGTTATAAGGAAGAAAACGGGAAGCGATTGTCGTTGGCGAAGGGAAAAATCTAGGGGGTTACTACGTTACTTTCCGGGAACATGATTATGGAAAAGAGAAGAGGAGAGATGGAGGGAGAGGTGAATATATAAAGCGGAGGAGAAAAGAGAGGAAAAGAAAGTGCGGGAAATTAGAAGAGGAAGAAGATGATAAAGGTAGAGATGCGGAGGGAGAACTGAGTAGATATAGAGAAGGAGTGAAGAGAGGAAAAAGAAAAGAGCGAAGAAGAGTAGAAAGAAGGTGAAAGTTGAAGAGAGAAGGAAAGGGGAGTAGATGAAGAGGAGTAAAGAGAAATAGAAGAGGGAGGAGGAAGTGGATGAGGGTAAAGGAGAGAAGGAGGGAGAGAGTGAGTGAATGAATGAAGAGGAGTAAAAGAGGAGTAGACGGAAAATAGAAGAGAGAGGAGGAAGAGGATAAAGGTAGAGGAGAGAAAGAGGGAGAGGTGAATAGATGAAGAGAGGAAAAGAAAAGGCGGAAAATAGAGGAGGAGGAAGATAAAAGTAGAAGAGAGAAAGAGAGAGAAGTGAATAGAGAAAAGAGAGGAAAAGAAAAGGCGGAAAATAGAAGAGGAGGAAGATAAAGGTAGAGGAGAGAAAGAGGGAGAGATGAATAGAGAAAGTAAAGAGAGGAAAAGAAAAGGCAGAGAATAGAAGAGGAGGAGGAAGAGGATGAAGAGATTTGTGAAGCTAAGATTAAAGTACAGAGCGGATTGGAAGGTGATCAAACGGCCGATCATTGCAGAAAGGGATCCAGCCCCGGGAAGGAGAAAAAACAGAGGATTGAATTAAGAGATTCTGATGCCGATACGGGGCAGCCTTCTCTTCGGAATACTGAAAAGATGAAGGAATATTTTGTAGAGATTGTACGTAACTGACAGGTGCGTAACTCTGCATCCTTTATAAGCAAATTTACGCATACATATATAGTGATGTGATTTTATGGTTTGAATTTAGGATAACACCGAATATTTTAATGCACAGACAAAGAAGAAGCACAAATCACTCACTCAAGATTGTACGTTACTGACAGGCGCGTAACTCTGCATCCTTTATAAGCAAATTTACGCATACATATATAGTGATGTGATTTTATGGTTTGAATTTAGGATAACACCGAATATTTTAATGCATAGATAAACAATTACGCATACATATATAGTGATGTGATTTTATGGTTTGAATTTAGGATAACACCGGATATTTTAATGCATAGATAAAAAAGAAGCACAAATCACTCACTCAAGATTGTACGTAACTGACAGGCGCGTAACTTTGCAACCTTTATAAGCAAATTTACGCATACATATATAGTGATGTGATTTTATGGTTTGAATTTAGGATAACACCGGATATTTTAATGCATAGATAAACAAGAAGCACAAATCACTCACTCAAGATTGTACGTTACTGACAGGCGCGTAACTCTGCATCCTTTATAAGCAAATTTACGCATACATATATAGTGATGTGATTTTATAGTTTGAATTTAGGATAACACCGAATATTTTAATGCACAGACAAAGAAGAAGCACAAATCACTCACTCAAGATTGTACGTAACTGACAGGCGCGTAACTTTGCAACCTCTATAACAAAATTTACGCAAACATATATAGTGAAGTGATTTGATGGTTTGAATTTAGGATAACACCAAATATTCTAATGCACAGACAAACACAAAGCACAAATCACTTACAAACTAAAGGCATCAATTAAAAAACAAGTTGAGTCGATATAAAGTAAATTATTAGAGAAAAAGAAAGAAAAAAAAAGACAAAGTAACACCGTTTATATTTTGAGTATAATAGAAGAAGAAAAGTGTTACGCATTCACGAAGAACATCACAGCTTACTAATTTTTTTTTTACATTCCTCCAAGCTCACTTTCTCACCAACGAACTTATAAATCTCTTCCATCACCATCGCTTCACCTTCCTCCTCCTCTTCCCATCACCACCATCACTATCCGTATCACCTCATACAACAACAACAACAACAACAACAATCTCTAAAGCTACAAAAAAACCTCGCGAGCCTACCAGCAACAGGTAAAATGAGTATAATAATAACAATAACAAGCAGAAGAACAGAAACAACAACACACAACGAAAATAACAATATCCACAACTACAAACTACCAAAAAACCCCCACAATCCTACAGACAACATGCAAAATAAAAATGATAACAATAACAAGCAGAAGAAAACCACCACCACCACCACCACCGCAACCACCAAGAACAACAACCAACAACAGCAACAACAGCAGCATCCTCGACATCATTTGCATAGGGTGTAGTTTATCCTAATACAAGATCAACGTCTCTACACTGCCAGCCAACCAATACCCCGCCTCCTCCTCCTCCTCCTCCTCCTCCTCCTCCTCCTCCTCCTCCTCCTAGCAAACCAATACTCCCTCCTCTTCCTCCTCCTCCTCCCTTCTGCTAACTGCGAGCTGAGAATCCATCTGCATACTCACTGCGAGGAGCCACGTTGAGGGAGAGAGAGAGAGAAAGGGAGAGGAAGAGGGAGAGGAAGGGAGAGGGAGGAAGGATTATGAGTGAATAGTGAATAGTGAGTCGGCCTCCGGAGCAGCGGTAGTGATCGGTAGGGTGATAGTGAAAGAATGTGTGTGTGTGTGTGTGTGTGTGTGTGTGTGTGTGTGTGTGTGTGTGTGTGTGTGTGTGTGTGTGTGTGTGTGTGTTATGCTCTCGGAAGTGAGGTATGAAGGGTAATTACTTGGCTAGGGAGGGGAGGGAGGAATGCAGGGAGGAAGGGAGGGAGGGAGAGAGGGTGAGGGAGAGAGAGAGAGGGAGAGGAGGGGCAGTAATTAATTTTTTTTCTTAATTGGATTGGCTTCTTTCAGTGCGTGGTGGTTTTGCGGCGGGGTAAAATTGCGTCATTATGTTATGCAAATATTATGCCTCCCGTTCGGCGTGTATAATAAAAGCGTGCAGTCATTCTTGCTCTGTTAATCACGCCCTCGCCCAGACTGGTTGGTTATTAGCGAAGGTAATTAGAATGGGATAAAAAAAATATGTCTCACCGAACGCGTCTCTCTTTTTTTCCTCTCTCGTTTATTTGTTTATTTATTTATTTGTTTATTTGTACGATTGCTTCCGGTGCTGGCTTGCTAACTACGACAACAATAACTACTACTACTACTACTACTACTACTACTACTTCTACTGCTACTACTACTACTACTACTACTACTACTACTACTACTACTACTAAAACGCATCATTGTCATAGTTAACTCTAATCATCAGCATCCTACTTTCTCTGCATCTGTCAATCCTAAAGATTATTCTCATTAAGGTAAATCTAACGACAATCCAAGTCTCTCTCTCTCTCTCTCTCTCTCTCTCTCTCTCTCTCTCTCTCTCTCTCTTAATCTCTCTAATACTTCCTCTCAATCTCCCAATAATTTGTCAGCCATCGCAGCGAACATTAACTTGCAGCCTTCCAGAGAGTTGCCGCTCAGCTTCCAACTTTCCACCTTTCCCTATTTCATGATGGAGAAGAGACGCGACAGACAGCCATCCTGCGGCCCCCTCCTGCTACCCCTTGCCTCCACGCGTCGCTCTCCCACTCCTCCTCGTCCTCACTCTCGCCTTCCATACCCTGGTCTCAAGCAGTGATGTCTGTCTGTACTCCCTTCTCTCTGTCTGTCTGTTTGTTTGTTTCAGTGAAGAGTATGTGGAGGTACTTGTGGAGTGGTGGTAGTGTATGTGTGTAGGGGTGGGGTGGGGTGGGGGCTTTGTTAGTGGGTAGGGTGTGTGTGTGTGTGTGTGTGTGTGTGTGTGTGTGTGTGTGTGATAAAATATAAATATGTGGTTGCAGTGTTGTGTTAAAAGTAAAAGTGATGTAAGTAAAAATGACCAACTGGTAAGTCGTGAAACAGTTATAAGTACAATAACATCATCATCAACAACAGCAACATACACAAGAACAACATCGACAATAACAAAGCAAGGAAGCACTGCACTGAAAAATATACCGAATTAACAACAAATCAATCATGACTACAAAAGAAACAATAGCCACACTTTTGCTCTACTCACCTTGAAAGAACGATCAGGCCGCTGCATCCACTAAGCACACGAACTTCCCACTGCAAATAAAAATAACAAAACATATAATAAAAAAAGAAATATAAACAGCAAACACACACACACACACACAAAAAAAAAAAAAAAAAAAAATAGAGCATAACAATTTCTTCAGGTAAGGTAAATTCTACGATACTGTCTACACGTAAACCTTCCCCAAGATCTGAACAACATCCGTGAAAAAGTTTAGTTTCTTTAAGTTTGACTGAGAGCAAAAAAAAACACACGATATACTCCGACAAACTTTACACCTGAATTCTGCCTCATCTTTCTACACAGCGTTGTGCACCGTAACAAGACAAGACGCACAGTGGGATAGTAAGGAGATAGAAAAAAAGTGGTATATGCAGTTGTACCTCATTTTTCCTCTTTGCATTTTAATTAGACGAAGAACATAGTAAGGAAGGAAAAGACGGACAAAAAGTTACAAAAGAAGGTGTTATATGCGATTTGTAATACTCAATTCTAACTCACTGTCTGAATATGTCATCACAAGAAATATTAAAAAGTCTCATTAACTATCTACGATTAAGGATTTGCTGAGTGTCCAATAATTCTCCTTTTTTCACAGTAGAACCAAAAAGTATGTTCAGTATAATACATATACAGTGAAACGTGAAAAGCAAACCCCATAGACTTTCATAAGGCAATACAATTTTTTTTTCCTCTTTCAAGGTAGAGGCAAAAAATAAATGAATTAGTTTTGAGAATCTCACACTAAGAGGAATGGAAACGTGACAAGCAAATACCGTGGACTTTCACATGCTAAGAAGAGAAAGAAGTGACATCCCATATTTATACGTAAATATTTATAGAAAACATCGGTCAGGAAAAAGCCGACTGTTCTTGACGTGTCCGTGTAGGTGTGCGTGTGCGTGTGCGTGTGCGTGTGTGTGTGTGTGTGTGTGCGTGTGTAGGACAATCAGCTTCGAAGTGCACACAAAAAAATACCTCCAGATTACGGATGAAGCTAAAAGGGAAAGGATGAAAGTCAAATAAAAAAATGGTGGACGAAATCAGAGAAAACGAGAGAGAGAGAGAGAGAGAGAGAGAGAGAGAGAGAGAGAGAGAGAGAGAGAGAGAGAGAGAGAGAGAGAGAGAGAGAGAGAGAGAGAGAGAGAGAGAGAGAGAGAGAGAGAGAGAGAGAGAGAGAGAGAGAGAGAAAGGTAGGCAGGCAGGCAGGTAGGCAGGCAAGTTTTCTGGCAGCAAAATACACAGTGACTGCGCGATATGCAAAGTGGCTCGGGAGGAAATATCATGGAGGGAAAAACAACCAAATTTACCTCCACCCGAACCCTCAACCTCCTCTCCCTCCCCCTCCTCCTCCCTCCTCCTCCTCCCTCCTCCTCTTCCTCCCTCCTCCTCTCACGGTTAAACGCACGTAAAAGACAAAACTGGGGAAAAAGAACGAACGAATGAAAAATAAAAATCGAAAAAGGAAAAAGAAGAGAATATGTAAAAATGCAATAAAAACGAAATAAAGGAACAGAGAGAGAGAAAGAAAACGCCGAACCTCCCCAAAAAGAACGAATTCCTCAGATGTACCAAAAAAAAGAAAAAAAAACGTACAAAAGGTGGATATTAAAACAAAAAAGCACAAATAAAATAGAAAGAACGAGAGAGAGAAAAAAAAACGATAATAATAATAAAAGTAACAAAGAAATTCATCACAAGAAAAAAAAGAAATATAGAAAAAAACCCTCACCAACAAAAAGACAAAGAAAGACAAAACTGAAAACGAAAGCGAAAGAAAAAGGAAAAAAAATACGGGTAAAGAGGGATTCTAAAAAGGAGGAGCCACAGGAAGGTCGAGGGAGAGCATTCGAAAACAATGAAAATCAAACCTAAGGGGGGAGAAGGGAGAGATATTTCCTGCGCCACAATAACGGGCAACTACGAACAGGGGAACGAGAGACAAACACCGATAGATAACAGAGAACAAAAACAAAATGCAACAATATTTTGGCAGATCGCAGTAGGAAGGGAGGGAGGGAGTCAGCGAGAGAGAGAGAGAGAGAGAGAGAGAGAGAGAGAGAGAGAGAGAGAGAGAGAGAGAGAGAGAGAGAGAGAGAGAGAGAGAGAGAGAGAGAGAGAGAGAGAGAGAGAGAGAGAGAGAGAGAGAGAGAGAGAGAATGTAAAGCTGAAAAGAAAGGTTGAATGTCTACAAGGGTGAGGTAGAGTGTGTGTGTGAGTATGTGTGCGTGTGCGTGTGCGTGTGTGTGTGTGTGTGTGTGTGTTCGCTGAACTGATAAATTAATTATAATTAATTGGAAAAGGGGAAAAGTGCGGTGAAGCAATGAAGAGAGAGAGAGAGAGAGAGAGAGAGAGAGAGAGAGAGAGAGAGAGAGAGAGAGAGAGAGAGAGAGAGAGAGAGAGAGAGAGAGAGAGAGAGAGAGAGAGAGAGAGAGAGAGAGAGAGAGAGAGAGAGAGAGAGAGAAAGGGCCTTGGAGAGGAAGAGAATTAAAGAGACTGAAGGTCGGGGAGGGGAGAGGAAAGCAGAAGAATAAAGAGAAGGAGAAGGAGGAGAAGAAGAAGGAGAGGAAGAGGAAAGAGGAGGAGAAAGAGGAGGAAGTGGAGGAGGAAGAGCAAGACGAAGCACGTGATAACACACAACGCAAAGGCAAAGTGCGCAAAAGTGTCAATTAAAGTGTGTCTCGCGAGAGGGCGACGCTGTGCACCATACATCACCTGCACACTGCCTCTCTCTCTCTCTCTCTCTCTCGTCTTTACCATCTTTCCTTTCCACTCGTTTCATAATGCACCCCACACTCATTTTCTTTTTTATTTCAATTTATTCTCTTCCTTTTTCTTTTCTTTTTAAATTTCACAGTTCTTTCCTTTCCTTTTATTTTCATTTGTTCTCTTCTCTTTTACTCCTTTTTCACTGTTAATTTTTTTCCTTATTTTTTCTATTTATTCTCTTATTATTTCTCTTAATTTTTCACTGTCAGTTTTTATCTTTTTATATTTTCATACATTCTTCCGGATATTATTCCCTTTTTTTATTTTTTCATTAAGAATATTACTTTAGTTTTTGTTCTTGATTCCTGTCACGTGCATTGTTTTTAAGTTTTGAAATGAGAACGTGTTTTTTTTCATATATTTTTTCAAACCAGACGTGGTGTCGCTACAAAGAGTATCGCACTAGCTACTCTTATATTTACTATCCCTCGAGTCTTCCTGTTCTCAAAAAAAGCTTTAGGTTAACCGCAGAACGTTTTTTTTTTTATCTTTCTTCGTATGTATTGTGGTACCATAGCCATACGTACACATTCTCAACTACTATTATCATTAACATCATTATTACTTACTAAAAACAAAGACTTCAAGTAGGACAACTCATAACACAAAACAAAGGCAATACCAGCAAGGCACAAGAAGACACGGGAAGAGAAGAAACAAGAAAAAAAAGAATCATCACAGGAGGAGGAAAAATGCCACAAGTGTTAATCCTCTCCTCTCCTCTCCTCTTCTTCAGCCACGGCGTCTTCTTCAATATTTACGTGTATCGCTTCTGCTTTTTCCATCGGCGTGTGGCATCACCCTTTAATGGGCCACTCACCTCGCCATGTTGGATAGATAGATAGATAGACAGATAGACAGATGGATAAAGAGGACGAGTGAGAGTTATACAAGATGAACACACAATCTCCATCCTTCTCTGCCGTGGATGTAAATAATTAATAAAGGTAACCAACACGCCTGGCGAAGTGTTGTATAATTATAATCTGTCTGTCTGTCTCTCTCTCTCTCTCTCTCTCTCTCTTAATGCTGCTCTTCCTTTATACTTATTTGGAGTTAGAGAGAGAGAGAGAGAGAGAGAGAGAGAGAGAGAGAGAGAGAGAGAGAGAGAGAGAAAACACCTGGCAAGATTTAATCAACTATATATATATATATATATATATATATATATATATATATATATATATATATATATATATATCTATATATCAGAACAGAAATCATCTACACACACACACACACACACACACACACACACACACACACACACACACACACACACAAAACCCTGTCAACACACATAAATCACACACACACACACAAACAAACACACAACACACCACTACCAACAGCAACAACAGCAGCAGCAAAAAGAACTCAGCCCGGCCCTTATTAAGCATTCATTTATGGCCGGCTGGCAGGTGTTAAAAAAAGAATAAAATACGATTAAATTCTGAAAACTAACTCGCATGAAAATCACAGCGGCGGCGGCGGCGGCGGCGGCGGGGGTAGGGAGGACAACAACAACAAAAGCATCATCATCATCATCAGCCTCATCATCCGCCTCAGCAACGGAGCGGCTGGTGAGGGATATGAATAAATGCATAATTCAATCAGGACGTTTCAAAACACACGCCGGCATAACTAGGGCGGCCCGGCGCGCGTACGACCCGTTGTAATGTCGGAAAAAATGAAAATTCACATGCACGGCAGACTCGCTATGAATTCGCTTATGGAAATAGATGCAAATTGGTTTAACACTGAATATTTCGCGCTTTTTTTTCCTCCTACCTCTCTCTCTCTCTCTCTCTCTCTCACTCCCTCACCCATCCACCTACCTAGTCAGTCTCCCTCCCTCCCTACCTCTATCCCGTCTCCTCGTCTCTGCTGTCGGTGGTGGTGGTGGTGGTGGTGGTGGTGATAGTAGTGGTGGTGGTGGTGGTGGTGGTGGTGATAGTAGTGGTGGTGGTGGTGATAGAGGTGGTGGTGGTGGTTTCTGTTTGTTTGTTTTTTGCTTTGAGTGCTGTGTTTGTCCTTACATGTTTAAAAGCATACGAAGAGGAGGAGGAGGAGGAGGAGGAGGAGGAGGAAGAGGAGGAGGAGGAGGAGGGACGTTGATTATCTAATGTTTGTAATGCGTTTGTTTGTTTGTTTCTTTCCCTCTTGATGGCAAATGAAAGGAAGGTTCTGTGCACTCTCTCTCTCTCTCTCTCTCTCTCTCTCTCTCTCTCTCTCTCTCTGTGTGTGTGTGTGTGTGTGTGTGTGTGTGTGTATTCCACCCAAAAAATAATGCAGACCGACAAGATAACTCTCACACACGCACACGCACACACACGCGCGCACACACACACACACACACACACACACACACACACGTCACACAAACATGGAAAGCAATAAAACCCATATCCTCCTTTTCTTTTTCCTATGTCAGGGGAAAACGTAAGAGGAGGAGGAGGAGGAGGAGGAGGAGGAGGAGGAAAGAGATGGTCAGCGAGTGATCATAGATGGGATCGCCTTCGTCCCCTCTTCCTTCCCTTCTTCTTCCCTCTCTCCTCCCTTCCTCCTCTCCTACTGTCCATCTCTCCCTTTCCTCCTCTCCTCCAGACAGCGGCGGAGGTTATGGAAGAAGAGAGAAGCAGACACCCCAGTAACAAGAATTAAAGGAATAAGAAGAGGAGAAGGAGGAGGAGGAGGAGGAGGAGGAGGAGGAGGAGGAGGAGGAGTAAGAAGAAGAAGGAAAACTAGGAGAAGCAAGAGGACGTTAGGCTGAAGCACAGTAAGAGGAAGAGGAAGACCAGAAGGAGAAGAAAGAGAAGGAGAAGAACGAAGAGGAGAAGGAAGCGGAGGAAGAAGAAGGAGGAGGAAGAAGAGGAAGAAGAAGGAGGAGGAGGAAGAGGAGGGACAAAGAAGAAAAAGTGAGATGAGTCATAGGTAGAAGTGGGAGGAAAACGAGAACCAGAAGGAAGAAGGGAAGAAGAAGAGGAGGAGGAGGAGGAGGAGGAGGAGGAGGAAGACAAGTAAGGAGAAAGAGTAGGACCAAGAGGAGGCAGAAACACAGTAAGACGAAGAGTAAGACCGGAAGAAGAAGAAGAAAGAGGGAGAGAGAGTGAGAAACATAAGAACGAAGAAGAGGAGGAGGAGGAAGGAAGCGGCGGAGAAGAAGGAGGAGGCGGAGGCGGAGGAGGAGGAGGCTGCGGTGGTCGCTAGGGCCCATTACGGTTCACATTCCTCATCCCTCGCCCGACGCATCCATTGGTCAGTGTGGCGCCGACCCGCTCAATACGCCCGCCTGTCTCCGCCAATCAGCGCTCGCCGTGAAATTAATATCGTGACGTCACTGAAAGAATAGCCCCGGGGCCCCCAGTTGGACTTATGAGGCCGAGGGAGGAGGACGTCTCATTCTCCAGGGGGGGCAAAGGGGGGTGAAGGGGGGTTAGGAGAAGCATAAAACACCTCGCCCTTTTGTTTCTTAGGACTGAAGTATGAAGGTCTTGGAGGCAGGGCGGCATTTGTCTTAGTAATGTGCGCTATTACACCCAGGGAAACTTTGGGGGAAATATGGTAATGGTCTGAGGGGAGAATGAGGGTCTCTCTCTCTCTCTCTCTCTCTCTCTCTCTCTCGACGAGGAAGATGTTGGTTGGTTAAGAAGGGAAGGAATCGAGGAGGAAGGAAAGAGATGGAGGAAGAGAGGAGCACTAGGAGGAAGGAGGAAGAGGAGGAGGAGGAGGAAGAAGAGGGGGATATCATGCGTCGTCTTGCCTCTGGTCATAAGCTTAAGGGGAGAAAATGGAGGTGTTTATGTTCGAGGGAAACAGAGGGAAGGAAAGAAGGAGGGTCTCTCTCTCTCTCTCTCTCTCTCTCTCTCTCTCTCTCTCTCTCTCTCTGCTTGTATCTCACTCTCTTTCCCCCTCTCCTTTCCTTCTCTTGTTTACGGCAGACATTAACTTTCTCTCTCTCTTTCTCTCTCTGTCTTTCACTCTCTCTCACTTTCACTCTCTCCTTTCCTCTTTCTCCTCCTTCTTCTCCTACTTCTGTTTACTCTCTCTCTCTCTCTCTCTCTCTCTCTCTCTCTCTCTCTCTCTCTCAAGCTTTCTTTCTTTCACTCTTCCCATTCTTTCATTGGTTACAACATTCGCATCCTCCCCTGCCTCTCCCTTCCATCCCTCTCTCTCTCTCTCTCTCTCTCTCTCTCTCTCTCTCTCTCTCGCTCAGTCGTTCCCCCGGCGATGTAAACACAGCCTTAAACATCTAATACCTCGCGACGCAATAGAGAACTCGGAAAGAAAACGCTACAAGGCTCCTTACCATGAGGATCTTATTAACAAAGTCCTCCTCTTCCCTCCCCTTCCCTTCTTCTCCTCCCTTGCTGCCGCTGCTTCCCTTCCTTCACTTCCTCCTTCCCTTCCTAAACCTTCTTCTTTCTTGTTTTCTTAGTTCCTTCAATCTTCTTTCATTCTCTCTTTTTCTTCTCTCTTCTCTTTCTTTCATGCCCATTTCCTTCTTCTCTGCTTCCCTTCCCTTCCTTCACTTCCTTCCTTCCTTCTCTCTTGATTTTTTTTTGGTTTCTTCAATGCTCAGTTCTTTTTTTTCTTCCTTCTTATGTTTATCTACCTTTCTTTCATGCCGCTTTCCTTCTCCTCTGCTTCCTTCCTTTCTGCTGTTTCCTCCTCCCTTCTTTCCTTCACATCCTTCCTTTTCTCTCCATCTCTATAAGGGGTTTTGCTTTCTTGGTTCTTTCAATCTTTATTTCTTCCCTGCTTTCTTCTTTCTTTCCATCTCGACATATGTTTTTTTATTTAGTTCCTTTTCCTCTCCTTTTTTCTCTCTTCATTTCCTTCCTTCTCTATCTCTATCTCTGTTCTGTGTTTTGTTATCTTGTTTTCTTCCTTCAGTTCACATCTCTTCTTTCTTCCTTCTTATGATCAAGGTTTCTTTTATGTCTTTCCTTCTTTCCTTTCCTTTTCTTCTTCATTTCTTTCACTTCTCTTCTTTCTTCCTTTTATGATGTAGCTTTCTTTCATGTCTTTCCTTCCCTCCTTTCCTTTTCTTCTTCATTTCTTTCACTTCTCTTCTTTCTTCCTTTTTATGATCTTGCTTTCTTTTATGTCTTTCCTTCCTTCCTTTCCTTCTCTTCTTCATTTCTTTCACTACTTTTCTTTCTTCCTTCTTATGATCTAGCTTTCTTTTATGTCTTTCCTTCCCTCCTTTCCTTCTCTTCTTCATTTCTATCACTTCTCTTCTTTCTTCCTTTTTATGATCTTGCTTTCTTTTATGTCTTTCCTTCCTTCCTTTCCTCTTCTTCATTTCTTTGACTTCTCTTCTTTCTTCCTTTTTATGATCTTGCTTTCTTTCATGTCTTTCCTTCCTTCCTTTCCTTCTCTTCTTCATTTCCTCCTCTTTCCTTCTCTTCATTTCTTTCTTCCTTCGTTAAATCCTTTCCTTCTTTCTTCCTGAGTTCTTTCAAGGCTGTATCTTTCACCTCTTCCTTTCTTTCTATCCTCCTATCTTTCTTTCCTCCTCTTATCTTCCCTTAATTCCGTCCTTCCTAAATAGATAGATAGATAAAGTGTGTGTGTGTGTGTGTGTGTGTGTGTGTGTGTGTGTGTGTGTGTGTGTGTGTGTGTGTGTTTCATTATAATTGTCTCGTATTTTCTCGTTCATTCCGTTTCTCTGTTTGCTTCATCTCACATTCTTAGATCGTAAAATAATTCTCTCTCTCTCTCTCTCTCTCTCTCCATTCATCAGTCTCTTGGCCTCACATCTTTAACAGACTCGAGTAGGAAAAGAGAGAGAGAGAGAGAGAGAGAGAGAGAGAGAGAGAGAGAGAGAGAGAGAGAGAGAGAGAGAGAGAGAGAGAGAGAGAGAGAGAGAGAGAGAGAGAGAGAGAGAGAGAGAGAGAGAGAGAGAGAGAGAGAGTGGCCAATCTCTCAGTAAATCTACAACTTTCACAAATATACCATTTAGAAATGAGGCGAAGAGGAGGAGGAGGAGGAGAAGGAGGAGGAGGAGAAGGAGGAGGAGGAAGAAAAAAAAGTGGGAGAAAAAATAGAAAATGAGAGTTCAGATTTGAGGGAAGGAGAAAAGGGAGGAGGAAGGAAGGGAGAAAGGAAGGGAAATAGAAGCGGTTAAAGGAAGGGAAGGAGGGGAAGAAATAAGGAAAAAGGAAGAGGAGGAAGGAGAGGGAGGAAAGGAGAAAATCGAAATAAGGAAAAAAAGTGGAAAGAAAGAGGAGGAAGTGAGAAAGAAGAGGTAGGAGAAAATAAAAATAAGGAATAAAAAGATGGAAAAAAAGATGAGGAAGAAGAGGAAGGAGAAAATCGAAATAAATAAATAAGGTAGAAAGAAAAATGACAAGGATGATAAAGTAGAGGAAGGAATGGAATGAGAAAACCGAAATAAGGGAATAAAGAAGAGAGGAAGATGAAGAAAGAGAGGAAGAAGGAGAGGAGGGGAGAAGAAGATCGACTCCCAACTTTACAAACTTTTTAATTTTTGACCGATTAGAAAAAAAAAAAACCTTTCCTGCCAGTCAATCAGGAGGCGCCGGGGGGAATTATCTACGCGATTTAATTTAGGATTTGACGTTTTGGGAAATTCTTCGAGGAGAAATGTGTGGAGGGTGGGAGGGAGGGAGGAAGAGGAGAGAGAAAGGGAGGAAAGGAAATAGGGGGGGGAGGAAGGGAGGAAGGGGATGATAAGAGGGAGGGTACGAGATGAGAAAGGGAGGGAGGGAGGGAGAGGAGGGAGAAAAGGATGAAAGGAAGTAGAGGATGGGAGGGAGGGAGGAAGGGGATGATAACAGGGAGGGTACGAGATGAAAAAGGGAGAAATGTGTGGAGGGAGGGAGGGAGGTGAGAGAGAAAGGGAGGAAAGGAAATAGGGGGTGGGAGGATATAGGGTATGCGAGGTGATAAGAGAAGGGATAGAAAGGAAGGAAAGGGGAGTGAAGGAAGGGGCGAAGGAGGAAGGTGGGAGAAAAAAGGAGAAAAGAGAGTAGGTGTTGGGAGGGAGGGAAGGAAGGAACGAGGTGAGAGAATGGAACGAAAGGGAGCATAGGAGGTGAGGGAGGGTACGAGATGAGAGAAAGGGAGAGAAAGGAATAAAGGAGAGGGAGGGAGGGAAGGAGAGAAGGAGAGAGGAAACGAGGCGATGGAGAATGGAAAGTATGTAAGGAAGTGGGAGGGAAAGAAGGAGGGACATAGGGAGGGGAGGGAGAAAGGGAGGAAAGGAATTAAGGGGTGGGAGGGAGGAAAAGGGCTAGGGGAGGAAGGGAGAAAGGTGAGAGAATGGGACAAAAGGGAGGGAGTAGAAGGTGAGGGAGAGAACGAGATGAGAGAAACGGAGAAAAGGAAATAAAGGGGGGAGGAAGGAAGGGAGAGAGGGAGTGAGGGAGGTGAGAGAAAGGGAAGAGAAGGAAGTTAAGGGGAGGGAGGGAGGGAACGAGGGGAGAGAGAAAGTGAGGAAAGGGAGAACAGGTAGAAGAAGAGGAAGGGAGGGAGGAAGGGAGGAAGGGAGGGAGGGAGGAAAGGAACCTAAAGATGGAGAGAACGAAATGAAGGAGAGAAGAAGGAAAGGAAGGAAGGGGAAATATAAGAGAGAGAGAGAGAGAGAGAGAGAGAGAGAGAGAGAGAGAGAGAGAGAGAGAGAGAGAGAGAGAGAGAGAGAGAGAGAGAGAGAGAGAGAGAGAGAGAGAGAGAGAGAGAGAGAGAGAGAGAGAGAGAGAGAGAGAGAGAGAGAGAGAGAGAGAGAGAGAGAGAGAGAGAGAGAGAGAGAGAGAGAGAGAGAGAGAGAGAGAGAGAGAGAGCAAAGTAAAGGATAAAGGGAGGGAAGGAAAGAAGTGAAGGAGAATTGGAGGAAAAGAATGAAGGTGGAAGGAAAAATAGATATAAGAAGGGATGGAGGAAGTGGGAGAGAAATAGATAAAGAAGGAGAGGTAGATGGGAAGGAAAAATGAGAGGTGTGAGATAGAGAAAAAGAAGAAAAGAAAGGAGTGGATAAACAGATAAAGATGAAGAAGGAGATAAATGGAAGGAAGAAGAGAGGAATAAAGAAACAGATAGTAAAGAAGGGAGGTAAAGAAGATGGAAGAAAAGATGAAGGGATAGAGAAAGGAAAGATGAGAGAAATGAAGAGTAGAGAAAGTGAGGAAAGAAGAAGGAAGGAAAAAGGGAGCTGAAGAAGTAGATGGAAGAGAATATGGAAGACGTGGAAGAAGATGGAAGATGGAAAAGATGAAGGGATAGAGAAAGGAAAGATGAGAGAAATGAAGAGTAGAGAAAGTGAGGAAAGAAGAAGGAAGGAAGAAGGGAGGTGAAGAAATGGATGGAAAAGAAGATGAAAGATGAAAGAGAAGTTAAAGAAAATAGAGGGAAGGATGGAGAGAGGAAAGATGACGGAAGTGAAAAGGAGAGGAAGAGGAGGAAAAGGAAGGAAAGAAGGGAATAGAAGAAAGAAAGAAGGAAATAGATGAAAGAGCGAATTATTATCCATGAATGATGATGGCAATTATGGGAAGGATTTAAATTTATGGTAATGTGCTTGAGAGAGAGAGAGAGAGAGAGAGAGAGAGAGAGAGAGAGAGAGAGAGAGAGAGAGAGAGAGAGAGAGAGAGAGAGAGAGAGAGAGAGAGAGAGAGAGAGAGAGAGAGAGAGAGAGAGAGAGAGAGAGAGAGAGAGAGAGAGAGAGAGAGAGAGAGAGAGAGAGAGAGAGAGAGAGAGAGAGAGAGAGAGAGAGAGAGAGAGAGAGAGAGAGAGAGAGAGAGAGAGAGAGAGAGAGAGAGAGAGAGAGAGAAGAGAAAGAATCCACAATCATTCGAAATCCACAAAAATGAGAGAGAAAAAAAAAAGAAAGACGAAATACCACATAAATTACCTTCATTTTTGCATTTACCTTTTACTAATGACTCATCACCTATCCGATTAACATCTTCTTTACACATATTTACACTCTTACATGCTAACGCAGTATCTTTCTATCTTATTCAATCTCATCTTTTTTTTTATTTTTTTTTTAATTTTTTTTTTTTTTACGTTGTGGCCTATTGCGCCGGTAGGCTTCTTCCCGGTGGATCCTGATGGTCGGTCCAAGACTTCTTCCCGGTGGGTCCTGATGGTCGGCCCAGCCCGTTCTGGCGCAGGCGAGTGTTTATAGTGGCGCCATCTTGCATTGGCTCATGCTGCCCTCCCGGAGCTCATCTTTAATCCTAGAATCTAGAGTCCGGGTTGATAGGTGGTCTTCTGGACAGCATGTGGGTAGTTTTAAGCCACTCGGCGGCGGCTGAAAAATCCCAGCTTGGTGGCACCGGTCGGGGATTGAACTCGCGTCCTCCTGAACGCGGGGCCGTCTTGCTATCAATTCAGCAAAGCGGTGATAACACAATAAAAAAAGAGCCTTGCTGTTATTGTTGTTATTTTTGCCGACCATCCGTTTATCAATATTACCGTAGACAGACTAATGCAGGAGTTGGTCTGAAGATATGAAAGTCAAATAAATACTACTACTAATAATAATAATAATAATAATAATTCTGATAACACGAGGACGAAACAAAGAGGAAGGAAGAAAAAGGAGAACAAGAAGCAGAAGACGATTATGAACACAAAAATGAAGAAGAAAATAATAAGAACAGAAGAAAAGAAGGACAAGAATGAGGCAATAGGATAGGACAGAATATACTAGGATGAGAGAGATTACGAATATGAAGAAGAAAAATGATAATAAAAGAAGATGGGCAAGGATGAGACACTAAGATGAGACAGAGAGATGCAGGGGAGGGACGTTGGAGGAGGAGAGGAGAGGAGAGGAGGAGCTGGTCGGTCGGTTTGATAAGATAGGACAGAATATACAAGGATGAGACAGAAGAAAAATAATAATAAAAGAAGATGGGCAAGGATGAGACACTAAGATAAGACAGAGAGATGCAGGGGAGGGACGTTGGAGGAGGAGAGGAGAGGAGAGAGGAGGAGCTGGTCGGTCGGTTGGTTCGCTGTCGGGCGCAGAATTCCACAAAGCATGTTATTGTGTCCGAGACTTTGCGGCCGCTCTCGTTTCAGTTTCAGTTTCAGGCGAGTGATTCAGTTTCATTCCGCAGCTCCTCCCAAGTTGCGTCCGGCCGACCACACAGACAGCCGCCAGATGTTGCGAGCCGTTTCTTCGTATCGCTTTTGTTTCATCCATCTTTTTCTCCTGGTTATTTATTTTTTTTGCTTTTTGTCTGTCCGGTATGTTTTATCTTTTGCTTCCTGTGTTTTATCTTCTTATGTGTTTTATTTTCTTCTATGTTTTATCTTCTATGTTTTATCTTCTTCCTCGTTTGTGTATCTGGTTTGTTTTATGTTTCTTTTTCTTGCTATTTTTTTTCAGGCATTTTTTTCTTCTTTGTCTTGCAGTTTTTTTCTTTTTTTTTGTGTTTGTGTACCTGGTATGTTTTTTTTTTCCATTTCGTTTGTCCTCTGTTTGTTTGTGGTGATTGTTTTTATTTGGTCATTTATAGACAGGAGAACAGAGAGCGGACTGATGGACAGACACACAGATGGATAGACAAATAGACAGATATATATATATATATAGATAGAGAAAGTCAGACGAACACAGACCCACACCCACACCCACACCCCCACAAACAGGCACCCACCCACACCCTCACCAGCACCCACACAGCCCCCAACACCTCTCCCCCACCCCCACAAACAGGCACCCACCCACACCCTCACCAACACCCACACAGCCCCCAACACCCACACCCCCACAAACAGGCACCCACCCACACCTTCACCAACACCCACACAGCCCCCAACACCCACACCCACACCCCCACAAACAGGCACCCACCCACACCCTCACCAACACCCACACAGCCCCCAACACCCACCCCCACACCCCCACAAACAGGCACCCACCCACACCCTCACCAACACCCACACAGCCCCCAACACCCACACCCACACCCCCACATACAGGCACCCACCCACCCCCTCACCACACAGCCCCCAACACCCCTCCCCCACCCCCCAGCAGCAGCGCCAAGTCATATATATCATAAGACGGGCTATAACGCCATCAATTAAGACGTCTCTGATAAAGCCGTCTATATGCAAATTCCCGGCTAAATATACTCAGACGGGTCAATAGCGAGTCGCCTTCAGGACCCCCCGCCCCCCCTCGCCCCCCCCAGACTTAAATTATCAGTCTAAACTCCGGCCATCAGGACCTCAAACACAAGACATTGAATAAGATTTGAATGACAATCAGGGAACGAGTATTGCGTCGCGTCCTGTACAGGTATGCAAATCTCACCTGCTCAGAACACACGCCCGCCCTCCTCAGCTTTTCCCTATAATAGCACCCGTTTCCTGCTCGCGCCTCCTTCGCCCCGTGATGACCTGACATGACCTGCTGATGACCTGAGACGGCTGGCATGACCCCTAACGAGAGAAGGTGATCGGGAGGGCCCCATTTACCTTCTCATTAAGTGTCATTTGCAATTACAAGACATAGGCAACCCCTCCACGCTATCCTTCCCTCCCCCCTACCACCCCCCACCCCTCCTCTTATTCCTTCGTCCCTCCTGCCCTCTTAGTCTTTCCCTACCTCCTCCCTCCTTCTGTCTCTCCGTCTTGAGGTCTCCCTTCCTTCCTTCCCTCTCTCTCCCTTCCTTGTCTCTTCCTTTCCCCGCTCTTCCCTCTCCTTAGCCTCGGAGCAAGACAGTGCCATCCCACACGCCTCGGTTTGAAGGGATATTGAAGGCTATGGACGCGCGGCTTAAGGCAGGGAAGGAAGGTAGAGAGGAAGACTAAGACGGAGACGCGGCAGGCAAGGCAGAGGTGCGAACATGCGTATTCATAAACATACCTTTTTTTTGGTCTTCCCTTTTTCCCTTTTCACTGAGGCGGGTGCTTACATTAATTCGAGGGAGGGGGGTGAGGGAGGGGTGAGGGGGGGGGTGAGGTAAGGAAGGAGGGAGGGGGTTGAGAGATAGACAGAGAGAAGGAAAGCGAGAGTAAGAGAAAACGAGCGAGAGAGAGAGAGCGAGCGAGAGAGAGCAAGAGAGAGAAAGAGAGATTAAAGATAAAAGATTAAGGGAGTGGGGAATGGACGGGGTCAGGTTAGGTCAGCTCCAGTTACACTCAAGTTAAAAGGCGGGATTAGAGGAAGTCATTTTTAAGGGCGAGATAGTGTCGCTTGAGGGATAAGGGGCAGATCAGCGGTTGGGTTGAGGGACGAGGGTGCGAGTGACCTCAAGGACGAGCTAACTGGACCACGGAGATGAAGGAACGAAGGAGGGTGGATGAGGGGGGAAGGAGGGAAGAAAGGGAGGGAAGGAGGGGAAGATAATGGTGAGGTGATCTTACTATGGTCAAAGAAGACGGTGAAGAAGATGAAGATGCAGAAGAAGAAGGGAACTGGGAGGGAAAGAGGATGGGAGGGATGTCGGGAAGGAAGAAAGGGAGGGAGGAAAGAAGAAAGGTGGGGGGCAGGAATTAACGGAGGGAAAGATAATGGAGGGAAAGATAATGGTGAGGTGATCTTACTATAGTCAAAGAAGAAGGTGAAAAAGATGAAGAAGATGCAGAAGAAGGGAACTGGGAGGGAAGAGGATGGGAGGAATGTCAAGAAGGAAAAAAGGGAGGGAGGAAAGGAGAGATAAACACCTTTTTAAGTAACAGAACTGAAATGAAGGAAGGAAAGAAGAAAGGGAGGAAGTAAAGAAGGAGGGTGGAGGAGGAGTTAACGAAGGGAGGGATGAAGGGAGTGATAATGACAGTTTGATCTTTTTAACTAACAAGACTAAAATAAAGGAAGATTATTATTATTATCATTATTAGTAGTAGCAGTAGTAGTAACAGTAGTAGTAGCAGTAGTAGTAACAGTAGTAGTAACAGTAGTAGTAGCAGTAGTAGTAATAACAACCCAAAGTCTGCCATCAACACAGTGAGTCAAGGTTCGCGGGTCACACTAAGACAGACAGACGGGGTGGAGGGCAGTGTCGCGTGGTTCATTGCGCGTTGCTCCGGCGTTCATTTCCGTTTCCTCGGCTCTGTGGGGTCAGTGGTGGGGGGGGGGGAAACATTACCCCCCTCCCCCTTAACCACCTCTTTACTCCCCCTTCTATATATACACCGCCCATACACCTCTGAGGGTTAAGGTTTATTTATATTCTTTAAGTCGTCTCAGTTTGTGTTTGTTTGTGTTACGATAATCAACAAAAATATTTAATACTCACCACCATCCTTACTCTTTGCAACACCACTCCCATTCATCACCACCATCCCTTTCAACACCACCTCCATTCATCACCACCATCCCTTTCAACACCACCTCCATTCATCACCACCATCCCTTTCAACACCACCTCCATTCATCACCACCATCCCTTTCAACACCACCTCCATTCATCACCACCACCCATAACCTTGCACCACCTCCATCCATGCATCACCACTAGCCTTCACCACCACCACCACCACCACCCTTACCCTTGCAACACCTCCAGCGATGCATCACCACTAGTCTTCAACACCACCATATTTTTCTCTTCAAACACCTCCAGCCATACATCACCATAGGCAACACAACACATCTCAACCACCACACCACCAAAATCTTCATCACCACCACCACCACTACCACCACCACCACCACCACCACCGCGGAGTTGATGGGGGGCCACGAGGCAAATGTTGGGAATAACAGTGAAAAATAGGATCGAGTTGAGAGGAAGGGAGGAAAGGGAGGTAAAGAGGGATGGAGGGAGGGGAGGAAAACGAGGAGGGGGAAGAGGGAGGAAGGGGAGAGAATGAGAAGAGAGGGGGCAGGAATGGAAGGAAGGATGGGTTTGGAATGAGGGGGAGGAAAGAGGAATAGGGAGAGGAAGGAGAGACGAAGGGGAGAGAAAGAGAGAGAGAGAGAGAGAGAGAGAGAGAGAGAGAGAGAGAGAGAGAGAGAGAGAGAGAGAGAGAGAGAGAGAGAGAGAGAGAGAGAGAGAGAGAGAGAGAGAGAGAGAGAGAGAGAGAGAGAGAGAGAGAGAGAGAGAGAGAGAGAGAGAGAGAGAGAGACGCTGAGACAAACAAACAGACAGACAGACAGACAGACGAACAAGCGGGAAGACATGGAGACAGACAGACAGACAGACAGATAGACAGGGCAGATAGAGACAAAGTAATTGGTAAAATTTGCAAATGGTAATAGTATATGTTGCTTCTCTTTCTCACTCTCTTTCTTCCCCTCTTCCTTCTCTATCCACCTCCTCCTTCTACTCTACCCTCCTCCTCCTTCTCCCTTCCCTATTCTTCTCCTTCTATTCTCTCTATTCCCTTTTCTCCTCATTTTAATTTCTCTATTCCCTCTCCTTCTCCTTCTCCTAATCTCTTTATTTCTCATTCTCCTCCTTTCTCTTCTCCTTCTTCTACTCTCTACCTTCTCCTTCTCCTCCCTTCTCTTCCTCCCCATTCTCCTTTCCCCTTTTCCTCGTCTCTTCTCCTCCCTTCTCCCTCTTTTCCTCCTCCTATCCTCTGTACCCTCCCCCTATTCCTCCCCCCTTCTTCTCCTTTCCCCTCTTCCTCCTCTCCTCTCGCCCCTCCTCCCTTCTCCCTCTTTTCCTCCTCCTACCCTCTGTACCCTCCCCCTATTCCTCCCCCCTTCTTTTCCTTTCCCCTCTTCCTCCTCTCCTCCCGCTCATCCTCACCCCCTGTGATCTTCGGGGCAGACTAAAAGAAAACCGAAAACGACGATTTATATCCCGGCGACATGACTTAACACCGAGCCTCGTGATACCCGCCAGGCCCTGATTTGTCTGTCTCGCTATGCAAATTACAACGCACGAAGGCAACGGAGGGAGGTAAGGAAGGAAGGGAGGGAGAGAGGGAGAGAGGGAGGGAGGGTAGTTTCGCCGCTATCCCAGGATCAAGACGCGACCTCAGGATCATGGAATTTGTCACTCAACGGGACTGTCGCAACGTGTTCCTTGTCTTTTGTCTCTTATCTCGTCTCGTCTCGTCTCTCTCTCTCTCTCTCTCTCTTACTAAGCTTTATTTCAGTATTTTCTTCATTTTTTTGTTTTGTTTTGTTTTTAATGATTTTTATATATTTTTTTCGCTTAAGTGTTACAAAATTTTAATATTATGCTTCTGATTTTACTCTCTCTCTCTCTCTCTCTCTCTCTCTTATTCCTTATTTTCTGTATAATATTTAAAACCTTTTCTTTCCCTCCACTTCTACCTCCTACCCAAACTTTCACGCCATTCTTAAATTCAATTCCTTGCTCTCTCTCTCTCTCTCGCTGCTTCCCTCCCTCCTTCCCTTCCTTCCTCCTTCCTTCCCTCCACAATCGTCGAGTTTTGCTTCCTCCTCGTGGCTGGGGCAAAGGGGCGTTTGTAGGGGAAGCCCGTTTTCTATTTCCACCTTTTTTCGTCGTTAGGGGGAAGCTCTTTTATTTTCCGGGGACGGCGAGCCATTTGACTGTACGGGGAATTTTCTTTTATTTTTTTTATTTTTTTTTATTTCCAGAAGAAGAAAGGCTGCTATTATTGTTTGTGAATTATGGTATTGTTTTCTTTTTCTTCTTTCTTCCTTCTTCCTTTCGTATGGTTAAGTTTAGTGGTTTTTTTTTTTTTCAACGAAGGAAGGCGATTATTGTTTGTGAATTATATTGTTTTTGTTTTTTCTTTTTATTTATTTGCTTATTTAATTACTTATTCAATTTTTTTCTATCTTTTCCTTCATATGGTTAAGTGGTGGGCTTCTATATAGTTTAATGTTGGTGAAGACTACTGTTTGTTTGTTTATTTGTTTGTTTGTTTGCTATAAGACGAGGAGTAGTCACACAGCGGGTTGTTTTATGTATCTTTTTTTTTCCCTTGCGCTGTCAAAAAACAAAACAAAACAAAACAAAATAAAATAAGGTTCAATATTACGCGTTTGACCTGAAAACAATTTAATCCTCTAATGAAAGTATTTCGTTACGTTCTAAGACTTGAAACGTGAAGAGAAGAAGCTTTGAGATAAGTAGCAGTAATCATAGCCGGTCATTATTGAAGTTTGTATATAAGAAAGAGCTAAGGAGGAGGATGAATAACTGATGATGATGATGATGACGATGAAGATTAGTGATGGTGATGATGATGGTAATGGTGACTGAAGTCGTAAGGAGGAGCGAAGGAATGTGATGAATAACTAATGATGACAAGGTTAATGATGATGATGATGATGATGATGAATATAATGATGATGATAATACTGATGATGAAAAGTAAGAATTAAAACGTAAAAGAGGAATAAAGAACAAGAGAAGAAATATGGAAACAGAACGAAAACAAAAACAAAGAAAAGATAAAATAAGAAATAAACGAAGAAAAAAAAACACGTGCAAGATTTCTTATGTATATCTTTCTTATCTTTCTCATTACTATCAATCAATCAATCAATCAATCAATGTCTTGCAACCCTTGAGAGAGAGAGAGAGAGAGAGAGAGAGAGAGAGAGAGAGAGAGAGAGAGAGAGAGAGAGAGAGAGAGAGAGAGAGAGAGAGAGAGAGAGAGAGAGAGAGAGAGAGAGAGAGAGAGAGAGAGAGAGAGAGAGAGAGAGAGAGAGAGAGAGAGAGAGAGAGAGAGAGAGAGAGAGAGAGAGAGAGAGAGAGAGAGATCGAGAGAGAGAGAGAGAGAGAGAGACAGAGAGAAAGAGTGTGAGAGAGAGAGAGAGAGAGAGAGAGAGAGAGAGAGAGAGAGAGAGAGAGAGAGAGAGAGAGAGAGAGAGAGATTAGAAATGGTAATGGGACGAGGAGGGGCAGTGTCGCTAATCATCGCGGAGTGTCAATATAGGCGCTAAGACACCCGTAAAAAGGGGCGAAATTAGCCTAAAGCAACGCTCTTAAGACTCGCAATTAAAGGCGTTAATATTAAAAACTTTTCGTCGGGATAATGAGCTTGGGAGAGAGAGAGAGAGAGAGAGAGAGAGAGAGAGAGAGAGAGAGAGAGAGAGAGAGAGAGAGAGAGAGAGAGAGAGAGAGAGAGAGAGAGAGAGAGAGAGAGAGAGAGAGAGAGAGAGAGAGAAACTAAAATAAAACACAGATAATGAACATGGACAATTATACATACATACATACATACATACATACACACATACTTACATACATACACATACACAAACATACAAACACACATACAGGAGAAGAGAATACACTACGCCTTGCCACTGTGCTCTCCTCCGTCTCTTCACCCGTCAACATTACACTACAAATAACAACAACAACAACAAAAACAACAACATATGACATCCAACTTCATTCCATAACTTTACCTTTTCTTCCCCAAAATGATAAGCTGGTATAAAAAAAGACATCATTAACCTTTCTATTATTCTACGTGTTATCAATATTAGAATTTCCTGAACGAATCACTCCAAAAGAACGAGTATTAATGAGGCAAGTAAGATATACAGAGTTAAAAAAAAATATATGAATAGGCTATTGAGACACGCATAATAATACCTCAAAATACAAATACTTATACTAATACCAAACAAATACTAATACTAGCACCAAAATACTGATACTAATACTAATACTAACACTAATACCAAAATACCCCCCCCAAAAACTAGTAATAATTCAATAAAAGGAAACAACAGAAAATAGCAATAAGTAGGCTATGGAGTAACGAACGAATAGAGATGAAAATAACACAAGATAGAAGAAAATATAATAGATAAATGATAAATAGGAGAAAATAATAGGTAAGTCATGAAGGGACGAAAAAAATAATAGCCTACTCAAATAGATCATAATAAGTCGACGAAGGAAAGCAAGGACGGCGTAAGTTGAAATACAAGATGAGAAATTAAAAATGAATATTGTAGATGTAATACAAAATAGATGGATGAATTAACAGATACATACATAGATCGGAAGATAAGAAAGAGAAACCCAAATAAAGCAGACCAGGGAGAACACAGAAAACAAAAGCAAACAAGGAGAAAGAGAAAGAAAGAGAAAGAAAGAGACGGCTAACAGAAAAGAAGAGAGAGCGAGCGAGAGGAAGAGAACGAGAAAGCGCGAAAGAAAGAATAAAAAAAGACCCACGGAGAGAGAGAGAGAGAGAGAGAGAGAGAGAGAGAGAGAGAGAGAGAGAGAGAGATAATGAAAGACAGAAAAAGGAAACGGAGAAGAAGGGAGAAATATAGAGACAGAGAAACAGAGGGAAAGAAGGAGAAAGCGTGAAAGAAAGAAAGAATAAAAAAGAAGACACACGGAGGGAGCGAGAGAGAGAGAGAGAGAGAGAGAGAGAGAGAGAGAGAGAGAGAGAGAGAGAGAGAGAGAGAGAGAGAGAGAGAGAGAGAGAGAGAGAGAGAGAGAGAGAGAGAGAGAGAGAGAGAGAGAGAGAGAGAGAGAGAGAGAGAGAGAGAGAGAGAGAGTGGGAGAGAGAGGGAGAGAGAAAAGAAAATTTGCATTCCTTGAATATTCCAAAACTCGCCCTCATTTGAATCTCCTCAAAATGGCAGCCTAATGTCGCCCCGATGAAAAGTACTGAGCAAAGTTTCGCGTTTCGGGCCGCCAGAGATTTTTGGACCACAAGCGAATCAGAGAGAGAGAAAGAGAGCGAGCGAGCCAGAGAGAGAGAGAGAGAGAGAGAGAGAGAGAGAGAGAGAGAGAGAGAGAGAGAGAGAGAGAGAGAGAGGGTACGCCGTGTTATCAGATTTGGTTTAATGAGGAGAGTAAATTGTTATTGAAAGAATGTAATAATGGCGATGAGGAGGAAGAGGAGGAGGAGGAGGAGGAGAAAGAGGAGGAGTAGGAGGAAGAGGAAGAGGAAGAGGAGAAGGAGGAAACATGGAAGCAAGAGCAGGCAACAGGAAGGCGTTTGGGTTATATCAAGGCTGCCTGCTCAAGTAGCCTAATCTTGGAGGTCCTTGAGTGACCCGCGGAACAGATTGAAGGACGCATCGCACGTGGATATAATTATGTACAGGGCTGTTCACGTAACTCCCGACACATCAAAGAGTAGATTACTTTCGTATTAACACCTGCCGAAGAAGGATGATGAAAAGCGGAAACATGGAAGAGCAGGAAACAGAAAGCCCATGGTCCTGACGAGGCTGCATGCTGTGGTTGTCCATCAGTGACCCGCGGATCATGTTAAAACGTTTAGTCCTTCTTATAAGCCATTAGTGTATATAATAAAGAGACTTGGTTCCTGCACTAACCCTTGCGGTACTCCGATAGTGACTGGAAACGTTCGCTAGTGATATGGAAAGAAAGAAGGATTAGTAGTAGTAGCAGTAGTAGTAGTAGTAGTAGTAGTAGTAGTACCAAGAAGAGGAAGAGGAAAAGGTAGAGGAGGATGAACAGAAGTAAGAGTAGGGGAAGAAAGAAGAGGAGGAGGAGGAGAAAGAAGGGAACGATAATGTAGTGAGGGAAGAGGAGAAAGAGGAGGTGTAAGAAGAGGAGGGAGAGATAAAAAAAAGAGATGATAGAAAAGACAAAAAATTGACAAGATACTGGAAGAGAGAGAGAGAGAGAGAGAGAGAGAGAGAGAGAGAGAGAGAGAGAGAGAGAGAGAGAGAGAGAGAGAGAGAGAGAGAGAGAGAGAGAGAGAGAGAGAGAGAGAGAGAGAGAGAGAGAGAGAGAGAGAGAGAGAGAGAGAGAGAGAGAGAGAGAGAGAGAGAGAGAGAGCTCAAAAGATTGCAGAACCATGAATAATAAAGCATTTCAACCAAGGCAGCGATTTGAGTCCGAAGAGGATGAAGAGGAGGAGGAGGAGGAGGGTGACACAGAGGGAAGAGAAAGAGGAGGAGGAATGAGAGCTAGGAAGAAGAGGATGACATGATAAAGATGAGAAAGGCAAGCGAGGAAGAGGATGAAAAGGATAAGAAAAGAAACAGAGGAGGAAGAGGAGAAAAATGGGATAACAAGGGAAATTAGAAAACGAGAAGGGGAACAAGGAGGTAAAAAAGAGAAGCAGAGGAAGACAAAATCAACATATGAAGAGAAATGACAAAGAACGGCACAGAGACGAGGAAGAGGATGGAATAAAGAGGAGGAGGATAACAAAAAAGATGAAGGGGATGACACACTCACGAAGGATAGTAAAGACGATAACACACACACAGCACAAAAAAATGACGCAAAAAGAAAATGGATGACAGAAAAAAGAAGAATCAAGGAGGAGGAAAGAGGCGGACCCCCCCCCACCCCCTCAAAAAAAGAGTGGACAAATTAAGGCAAATGATTAAGAAAAAAGGAGAAACGTGTCAAGATAGTCGAAAAAAGGACAAAGATGAGAAGGAAGAGGGCAAGAAGAACAGAAAAAGAACAAAAGAGGAATGGGAGAGAAGATCAAGGACGCTAAAGGCCTGATTCACTCTATACGTAAAGTGACCGTTTTGGACTGTCAAAATATTCTTCAATGGAAACACGATGTTGTGTTCACACCGCTGAGGACCGGCACGTCTCCGGCGCGGACCGTCACGGAGAGTTGCCGGTCAGGATTGTCGGCGAGAATATCCTTAGCCTGTCTGTGTTGGATAGTGTGAACACGCTTCCGTTACCGACCGGCACCAGCACAGCAGACAGGCGTGGCTTCAGGGAGCGTAACACCGTATTCATTCTCTCTCTCTCTCTCTCTTCCCTTCTCTTCTCTTCTCTCTCTCTCTCTGTCAGAACACTCTGTCCGGGCCGTTTACGTGTTGGTGTAGTGTGAATGAAGAAAGAAGGAATAAAAGAGGACGGGAGAGCAAAGAGGAGGACAAGGAGTAGAAAAGGAGAACAATTAATCAACAGGAAGACTAGAACGGGAACTAGGGTAATGAAAAACGTACAACAAGGATAAGAAAAGAAACAGAGGAGGAAGAGGAGAAAAATGGGATAACAAGGGAAATTAGAAAACGAGAAGGGGAACAAGGAGGAAAAAAAGAGAAGCAGAGGAAGACAAGATCAACGAAAAGGGAACAAAAAGAGAAGAGAAGAAGCAGAGGAGGTGGAGGAATAGGAGAGAAATGGGAGACAAAGAGAAATTGGAGAAAGAAAATGGAATAAGGAGAACAGTGAAGAGGAGAGGAGGAGAAGGTTAATGAAAAGGGTACAAAAAGGGCAAGAAAAGAGAGAGGAGGAGGAGGAATAGGAGAGAAATGGAAGAACAAGGAAAACCGGATAAAAAGAAGAGGAAGAAGAGAACAAGAAGGAGAGGAAGACAAGGTGATCTAAAGAATACAAAAAGAAAAATGGGAGAAACGAAGGAAAAAGGAGAGAAAGAAGAGGGAACAAGAAGGAGAGGAAGACAAGGTGATCTAAAGAATACAAAAAGAAAAATAGAAGAAACGAAGGAAAAAGGAGAGAACAAGAAGAAAGGGAGAACAAGAAGAAATGGAGAAGAAGAAAAACAGGAAAAGAACAAGGAAAACAAATAAAACAAGACGATCAAAAGAACACGAGAATAATACGAGAATAAACGGAGGAAGAGGAGGAGGGAGACAGAGAGAATGAAGGATAAGGAAAATGGGAGGACAAGAAGGGGAAGAGGAGGAGAACAAGGAGGAGGAGGAGAGGAGGACAAGGCGACCAAATCAGCGGAGGAACACTAATGAATCTTTTACGAGGAGGAGGAGGAGGAGGAGGAGGAGGGGAAGGAGGAGGAGGAGGAGGAGGAGGCGTTGTGCTCTTTGCCATCACCTCCAAATTGTTGTCCTCTTTAGATTATTATTAAGAACAAGTCCCTTCCTCTTCCTCCTCCTCCTCCTCCTCCTCCTCCTCCTCCTTCTCTTCCTCCTCCTTCACGCCATTCTCGCCCTTAAGAACTCCCACCATAAGACCCAGAATTCCTTGCCAACACACTTATTACGATGACAACTCGCTTCCATCTTCACCCTTATGACCGGTACACGCAAGGGTCATTTTCGTGTTTTTAGTGCAAGTGTCACGTGACCAAGCATTTCCACCCTTATGAGAGCTCAGCGTAAGACTCATTTTCCCGTTATCGTCAACTTTATGGTCATCGCCGTCATGTGAGAACCTATTTTCGCCCCTAAGGATGGTTGCCAGAAGCGTCATGTTTTAAGGGCTTTGGCAGACTGTAATGAAAGATGCAATTAATTTTCGGTCTTATGAAGGCTGCGCGTAAGCCTCATTTTTGCGTTATTATGACCGTCATCTTCTCGCCGCTACGTGTGAATGCTATGAACGTATAACGAAGGATTTTTCTCATTACATTAGTTGCTATTATTATTATTATTATTATTATTATTATTATTATTATTATTATTATTATTATTATTATTGTCCTCCTCTGCATAGCAAGGAGGGCGTCTTTTTTATTATTACGTTCAGGCCATGACGCCAGTAGACTTTCTTGGCGGGGCCTGATGGTCGGTACCAGCCCGTTATGGCGCAGGCAAGTATTTAGAGTGGCACCATCTTGCTTGGCTCATGCTCCCCCCCCCCCAGTTCACCTTTGCTCCTCATTTTTAGAGAGAGAATCTAGAGTCCGGGTGGTCTCAGGACAGCATGTGGGTAATCTAAGGTGGCTGAAAAATTCCGGTTTGTGCGGCGGGCGGGACTTGAACCCCGGGTCCTCATGAACCCTGTGCTCGCACGCTAACCACCAAACTGTCCGCCTGTATGTCTGTGTGCCTGTTTGTCCGTTAGTAACCAAAATGTCTCAGAAAAGGTCTGACAGACACCTTTTGGGATCACTTCCATATAAAAACGGAGGTGGGCGAAAGTGATGGCGAAGGAGTAAAAAAAAAAAAAAAGACTGCTCCCATAAAAGAAAATAGAATAGAAAGGCCAGAAGAGAGAGGAGGAGAGGAGACATTCACGCCACCACACCTCATCTCACTTCCAATTCTCACCTTAAGCTCGCACTATCTCAAGCTAGTTTTTGCCAGGTAGATTCGCCAGGGGGAAAAACACCTTGGGAGACACTAATACCCTGGGGCTGTTATGATGGGACGCTGCTGTTATTGTTATTACTTGAGCATTACGAGGGCCAAGGGGGGGACGATATTAATTGAGAAGTCGTCAGTAATTGTTGGTTATTATCGGTCATTAGGTTTGGGTGAGGGAGAAAGAGGAGGAGGAGGAGGAGGAGGAAAAAGGCCCACAGTTAATGCTCGATTGTGTCATTGTTATTATTACTGGGAAGGATAATTGGAGAGAGAGAGAGAGAGAGAGAGAGAGAGAGAGAGAGAGAGAGAGAGAGAGAGAGAGAGAGAGAGAGAGAGAGAGAGAGAGAGAGAGAGAGAGAGAGAGAGAGAGAGAGAGAAACGAAAGATAAACACCAAAACACTAACTCCTCACCTCTTTCTTTACCTCCCTCTTCTTTTTCCTCCTCCTTCTCCTCCTCCTCCACCACCATCACCTCTCCCCCCCTTCCTCCTCCTCCTTCTCCTCCCCGCCGAAGCGAATTAGACAATTATTCAGCATGCAAATTGAGAATCTTGAGCTTTGCATTATGACTCCTGTTACGAATAGGCAAAGTTCCACGCCTGTCTTTAATTGAGTTCTGGAGCCTTTTAATGACGTCAGGGGGGGGGGGGGTAAAAGAGGGAGGGAGGGAGGAGGAGGAGGAGGAGGAGGAGGAGGAGGTAGATGGAAGGTTAAGATAGTGAGTTGTAAAGAGAGATACAGAGTTGGAGGGAAGAAGAGAGCAAGGGAGAGAGAGGGAGAGGGAGAGGAAGAGCGAGAGCAAGAGAGAGAGAGAGAGGGGGGGAGAGGGAATTCCTAATAAGCTTAAATAAGATACCAGGTGTAACATATTGACAGGTAGGTGTACAGGTGTTTCATCTATACTTTATCTATCTATCTGTCTACCTATCTATTTATTTATTACCTTCGTGAGGCGCTAAGAGGAAGACCGTTAAGATATTGGTGTTTGTTTCATTTTCTTGTATTATATTGTAAGGTTGAGAAGGAAAAAAAGGAGTTAAAAGAAAAAAAAGAGAAAGGAAGAGCTTGGGTACAGGTGTGTGTGTGTGTGTGTGTGTATGTGTGTGTGTGTGTGTGTGTGTGTGTGTGTGTGTGTGTGTGTGTGTGTGTGTGTGTGTGTGTGTGTAGCGGGTGAGGGGTGAGAAAGGGACATTGTTTGTGTGTGTGACATGGGTGGTGAAAACTATGTGTGTCTCTCTCTCTCGCAGCCAGGTAGGACAGCCCTCGCTCTAGCTAATTCGATTTGATTTATCCCCGCGGCATCTGTTGACTGGAGGTGAAAATTAAATTGAGGTGTGTTAACCCGATCCCAGGTAAACCGTCTGTTGTGTGAATCTTCTTTTTTTGACTCTCTCTCTCTCTCTCTCTCTCTCTTAAATGTATATTCTCTACAGTGCATTCATTAGAAGAAAACCGATAGGAAGATTTATGATTGTGGAGAAGATTGAAGATGAAGATTAGTGAAAAATATTGAAGAGGATATATCATTGTGGATAGAAAGATAAAGACAAATAAAATTAATGATAGAAAGAGAGAGTCAATCAAGCCGCCTGTACATGAGTAAATAAATAAAAAAGGTAGACAAAACAGAATCCCCTATAAAAAAAAGAAAAATACCCCAAAGAAAATGTAATTACCAGCAAAAAAAAAAAAAAAAAAAAATCCAGGTATCAACCCAAACCTTAGCAAGCTGGAAAGTAAAGCAGCCGGAGCGATAGAGATTATAGGATATACTAGGAAAAGAAAGTTAGACAGACGGGATAACAAAAGAAACAGAGATACAGAGAAATAGCGAATGAGAAACAAAAGGAAAGGATAGAAAGGAGGAAGCAGATACAACAATAACAAAAAAACAAAAAAAACCGAAAGACAGTCAGAACAACACATAAACAAAGACACACAGAGATAAAAAGTGAAAGAAAAAAGAAAACAAGAAAGAGGAAGATGAAGAAAAATTAGGGGAAGGAAGCGGAGGACTGACTGACAGGCTAAGATAAAATAATAAAGAACAGGTATGATAAAGGAATGGAACAGACAAAAAGGGAGAGAAAAAAAATCAAGAGAAAAGGAGGAAGAAGAAGAAGTAAAGGAAGGAAGGTTAGGACTGACAGACAGGTTGAGATGAAAAACAAAATAAGGGACAGGTATGACAAAGGAATGGAACAGACAAAAAGGGAGAGAGAAAAAAAATCAAGAGAAAGGGAGGAAGAAGAAGAGGTAAAGGAAGGAAGGTTAGGACTGACAGACAGGTTGAGATGAAAAAAAAATAAGGGACAGGTATGATAAAGGAATGGAACAGAGAAAAAGGGAGAGAATAAAAATCAAGAGAAATGGAGAAAGAAGAATAAGTAAGGCAAGGAAGTGGAGGATTGACAGACAGGCTAAGATAAAAAAAAAGTAATAATGGACAGGTATGATAATGCAATGGATTCAAAGTCGAGGGAGGTAATGAGGGAGCGAGAGAAGGTTAGTGCATGGGTGATGAAGGTCACTCGTGCAAGATGGAAAAGACACAACCAAAACCACCTCAAGACGGGAGCATCATTCATCACTCTTGCATGGCTCGTCCCCCTCCCCCCCTTCTCCCCTTTCTACACTCCTCGAACCCCCTCCTTCCTCCACCTTCTTCTTTCTTCTTCTTCTTCTTCTTTTTTCTTCTTCTTTTTATTTTTATTTTTTTTATTTTTTTCTCTTCTTCTTCTTCTTCTTCTTCTTCTTCTTCTTCTTCTTCTTCTTCTTCTTTTCTTTGTCTCTCTAACAGTGTTTATATTTGTGTATATTTTAGTTTATTTCTTATTGTTTCGCATATTTTTTTTCTCCCTTCCTCAACTCCCCTTATCTCTCCCTCCCCTACCTTCTTCTTCCTCCTCCTTCTTTTTTGTTGTTTATATTTCTGTGTATATTTTTGTTTATCTCTTGTTGTTTTGTTTATTTATTTTTTCTCCCTTCCTCATCTCCCATTCTCCCTCCCCCTCTTCCATCTTCTTTTTCCTCATTATTCGTCTTCTTTTGTTTCTCTCTTTCTTCACGTTTTGTATTTTTGTGTATCTATGTTTTTTTTCGTGTTATTCTGTCTATCTCGTGTACTTATTATATTTTTTTTCTCTCTCTCTCTCTCCACTCCCGTTCTCTCCCACATTTTCCTTTCTTTTTATTTTCTTCTTCCTTCTTCTTTTGTATTGTCTCTTTCACACGCTTTATATGTCTGTGTATTCCTCTGTCTTTTGTGTTGTTTTTTAAGTCTTTTTTTTCAGTCATTTAATCAATCAGTCTGTCTATTTCACTTTCCTTTTTCAATGTTTTTCTTTTTTTCTTTCTCTCTTATTTTTCTCTTATCATCAGTTAAATAAATTATATCATATTATCTGTCAGTCCGTCTATCTGTCTGTATGTCTGTCTGTCTATTTGCCTGCCTGCGTGCTTGTGTGTGTGTGTGTGTGTGTGTGTGTGTGTAGGAGCATGCATAATGAAAAGTAGCGGAATAATGGAGGAGCGCGTCAGGGCGAGAGTCATGCATATAATAGCAGCCAAAAACAAGGCAAGATTAGACAATTAAATGAGGAATGAATGCAGGCGGGAGACGCGTCGCCGAAATGTCTCTACAGATAATGGGATAAAAAGAGAATGGTTCCACACGAGTCCTCAATCCGGCCTGCATAAATGAATGAGCCTGAAGAAATACACGAAAATGAAGGTTCTGACACGAAAGAGTAAATAAAAACAAATGATATACAGAAAATGAAATGATATACAGGGATTGAAAGTTTTGATATCAGTACAAGTAGATAAAAAAATAATATATACAAAAAAAATAAATGGTATACAGAAAATGAAGGTTCTGATAAATACAAGTAAATAAAAAGAAAATGACAGTGAAAATGAAAAGATATACAGAAAATTAAAGCCCTGATGAGTATGAATAAAGAACAACAACAGTAACAACAACAACAAAAACAGGAATGATACACATAAACTTTTGAAGTGTAATTATTGAGACACAAAGGAATGAAAACACTAGGAGATGAAAACTATTTAACGCAACAGTGAATAGATTGATATAAAAGAGACATATCGATTTAAATGTATATATATGTAGGTTCTTAACACACACACACACACACACACACACACACACACACACACACACATAATGGTCGCTAATGACAACTTCGTGTACAAGCGACGCAGAAGCTGAGGGTCGCCTGTCGGGGGTGGACGGAAGACACTCTGGGGGCTAGGTCTCTCTCTCTCTCTCTCTCTCTCTCTCCTATCAATTCCTTTCCTTATTTTCGATCTGCTTCTCCTTTTCTTACTCTTTACTTTCTTTCTTTTTCGTTCCTTCTTTCTTTCTTTCTTTCCTTATTTTTTTTTATTGCCTTTGACTTTCATTCTCGTTATCATTTTTATGCTTTGTCTTTCGGTCGTTTTTCTCCTCCTATCTCCTATTTTCCTTTTCTCTTCTTTTTCTCAATCGTTTTTGTCAGCTATTTATATTCACCTTTCTCCCATTTCTTTCTCTTTCTCATTTCCTTAACGCCTCTTCCCCTCATTACTCTCTAACCCACTTCTCCTCACCCTATTTTCTCTTCCTATTCTTTTCTTCACATAATTTTCTCTGCTTTCCCTTTTCCTTACCGTCAACTTCCTCCCTTTTTCCTCTTCTCCTTGACGCAACTTAACATGTCAACCCCTCTTTCGAACTACAAAAACAGACACACACACACACACACACACACACACACACACACACACACACACACACACACACACACACACACACACACACACACACACACACACACACCGGTTAATCGTCCCCTTAACCGTGAATGTAAATGGTTTGAACATCATTTACACTTTGCCCCCTACGTAAAACTCTCCCCTTCCCTCCTCTCCCTTCCCCTCTTCCCCTTCCTTCCCCTTCCCCATCACCACCACCATTACTACTGTCCATTCAATCCCCTTCCTCTTCTCCTCCTCCTCCTTCTCCTCCTTTTCCTTCTCCCTTTTTTCTAGACGCTCAAATTATTAACATATACAATAATCTTTTTTACTTTTTAGTTCATAATTAATAATCTCTCTCTCTCTCTCTCTCTCTCTCTCTCTCTCTCTCTCTCTCTCTCTCTCTCTCCCTGATTACCCTCCTTCTTGGCTACCTTTTCATTAGCAAGGGGGAGAGGGAGGGAGAGAGGAAGAGAGGGAGAGAGGGAGAGGGAGAGGAAGGAGAGGAAGGAGAGGAAGGGAGAGGACCGGACATGACCTAAAATAATTGATGGAGTGTCCGGTGGGTCGCAGGTGTGGAGGAGGAGGAGGAGGAGGAGGAGGAGGAGGTGTTATAATTAATACTCTCCTGTCAGCTTCTATCCCAAGAGAGAGCAGATGACCGTCCTCTCTCTCTCTCTCTCTGATTTATGATGATCAACCATTTGCTTTTAAAGAGAAACAAATATCATGAAAATTAGATAATAGTACTTTAAGAATTTTTACTATAACATAATTATAACCACAGCTACCTATTTCTCTTACAACGACTCTTACTATTACTATTACTATTACTCTCACATACACACCTTTCTAATAGTCCACTCCCCTAATTTCTTCCTTCTTTTCTTCCTTCCTTCCTTCCTCTCCCACAGACACTCCATAATCTCTCCCATTACTTGTTTTTATAGTCTTTTTACATTTCTCGTATTGCGTCTAAACTATATCTGTAAGTTTAACATTCTACCTTATCTTTCAAAATTACTGGCCTCCTCTCTGCTTGTCTATCTGTCTGTCTGATTATGTTGGTTTGTCTGTCTGTCAGTCTATCTGTGTGGATCTGTTTGTCTTTCTGTTAGTGTTTGTCCGTATCTCTGTCTGTCTGTCTGTCTGTCTCTATCTCTCTTTTCTTTTCCAAATCCTCAGTTCTCCACGGTCTAATTTCTCATCTTTCTTATCTACAGCATCCATCTATGTCCCTCCGTACACACACACACACACACACACACACACACACAAACACACTTCATTTCATCTTGCATCTTCACCATCAACAGAACCACCGAAAATTAAACAAAAACAAAAACAAGAATTCGTGAGAGAGAGAGAGAGAGAGAGAGAGAGAGAGAGAGAGAGAGAGAGAGAGAGAGAGAGAGAGAGAGAGAGAGAGAGAGAGAGAGAGAGAGAGAGAGAGAGAGAGAGAGAGAGAGAATTCTGAGGGAGTCCGTGAGAGAGAGAGTGGATGAAGGTGATGGTGGGAGAGGTAGGGAGTGAGGGTGGTGGGGGGCAAGGGGGGAAGGGGGGCCGGGGGGTGTTCTGAGTGGCGGGGATAATGGGATAATTCAGCGTCTAATGGCTTTTATTTATACTGATTATTTCTTTCTCTCTTTCTCTCTCTCTCTCTTAGACCCGACTGACCATTTGCGAACTTGCTGACCTCTCCCGTTCTCTCTCTCTCTCTCTCTCTCTCTCTCATTAATATCTCTCCGTTTCTCTTTAACTTCTATTCCTTATCCTATTCCTTATTTACATTAACTTATCCATCATCACTATCTTAATTTTGATCTTCTTGTTCTTCTTGTTCTCCTCCTCCTCCTCCTCCTCCTCCTCTTCCTACTCTTTCTCCTTTCCTTTATAATTTTCTTGTTCTCTTTTGTCTACGCCTGTCTCTCTTTTCCGTCATCCTTTGCTTTATCATCTCTTTTGTCATATAAAGGTTCATTTTCTTTTTGCACTTATTGTTTTTTCCCATTTCTCTGTCTCTCTTTCTTTTTTTCTTTCTCTCATTCATTCATTTATTCTTTCATTTCTTATATCCTTTTTATCTTTCCTTTCTTTTTCTATTTATTTATTTCCTTTTATCTTTTTTTCTTTCTCTTGTTATTTTTATTTCTTATTTCTTTATTTTTTCTATCTTTCTTTCTTTCTTTTTCTCTCTCTCTCCCTCTCCTCCCTCGGGAATGTTGTCAATTAATAATGAGTAACTTCTCTCTTCCGAACATAATAGTGCAGGAGACAGCAAAATACCGGGGTGGGGGGGTGGGGGGGGGGAGTTAGATAGATAGATAGATAGATAGATAGATAGATAGATAGAGAGAGAGAGAGAGAGAGAGAGAGAGAGAGAGAGAGAGAGAGAGAGAGAGAGAGAGAGAGAGAGAGAGAGAGAGAGAGAGAGAGAGAGAGAGAGAGAGAGAGAGAGAGAGAGAGAGAGAGAGAGAGAGAGAGAGAGAGAGAGAGAGAGAGAGAGAGAGAGAGAGAGAGAGAGAAAAAAAAATTTCCTCATAAATCATTCCCTTATCAAACCAACACAAGCTTTCGTGGAGTTCTAAGTAGTCTTGCGTTTTAACAGTTAGTGTTGTCAATGCAGACGTAAAATTATATTAGTACAGAAGGAAGCGATAAGCAACGTACAAGAAAAAAAAAAGATCGAGTATTTAGTATAAGAAAAAAAATATCGTGGTATGAATTACGTGTTTTCATTATCCCCTAATTACTGATATAGCTGAAAATTTTGACTTCTCATTTGTTTACCGATTCAATATTATATTTCCTAAAAGAATAAGAGCTTAAAATATATATAATTAATCAATAACGGTAATGAAATGTTGGTGGTAATCTACGTAGACTTTATATATTTTGAGCATATGCTGAAACATTTCATCCGGGTAAACTGATTTTCTATTAGCTAACATTCCTCTTAAACAGCCAGAGAGGTCAATAGAGTCACACTAGTCTACTGTATCGTGACCCTTACCTGATGGCGAAGACCGAAGGTGAGGAGGCAAGACGACGATGACCCAGGGACGCAGAGACGAACACAACTGAAAATAGGCGAACAGGTGCGTGAGGAATGGATAGACCTGACAAAGAGACGCATACATAGACAATAAGTAATAGTAGTATGTTTGGGTCGTAGAGATAGTGGTTGTTGTGGCAATAAGCAGTAAGTAGCGGGCTTTTTCTTCATTATTTTTTTTACGCCCTTGCGCTATCGCCTCTGCTGTAAAAAAAAAAATAAAAATAAAAATAAAATGAAGTTATCGTAGTGATGGAAGTGGACAAGGAGGAGAAGGAGGAAGGAAATGGAGAACAAGGAGGGGAGAACAACTTAAGAAACAAAGAGCAAAACTAGAAGGTGAAAGACGATTGGTAGGAACGAGAAAAAGGGATATTGAAGATAATGGTAAAGATGGTGCTAATACTGATGATGTCGATACTAAACAGAAAAATGAGGAGGAGGAGATAAAGATGGACAGGAGGGTGGAAAAGGAAGGGGAAAGAGATGAGCCATGTATCAGGTGTCAGGGAGGACGAGATGGGGGTAAAGGAAAGGGTGAAGGACTGGGAGAGGGAGGGAGGGAAGAAGGGCCAAAAGGGACGAAATGCTGGAAGAGAGGGAGAGGAGAGGAGGAGGAGGGACAAAGAAGACAGGTAGGGAGAAAGAAGAGGAGAAGAGGACGAAGGAAAAATAGAGATGCTGGTAGGGGAGAGAGAAAGGGGAAGGGAAAAGGAAGGATAAAGGAGGGAGATGAAGGAAGAACAGAGAGGTTGAAAGGGGGGTTAGATATTGGAAAGGAAGAGGAAGGGGAAGGGGTGAATGGAAAAGGGAGGTAAAGGGAATCAAGGGAGAAGGGACTGGGGTGCTTGTTGAGGTGAGGAGGATAGCATGGCAGGGAAGGCATAGGAGCAGGGGGGATGACCAGGGGAGACGGGGGAAGGGGTGAGCATGGGGGAAGAGGGTGGAGGGGGGGGTAGTCGGAGCCATAACCTTCCCTAACATCAGAAGCGTAAAAGATTATTTCACGCCGTCAGCCCGCCGCCCCCAGGGACCTGCTGACTAGTGCCTCCTGACGGGGTGGCGGCGGGAGGGGTGGGTGTGAGGGGGAAGAGAGAGGGGGTGATGGTAGTGAGGTGGTGGAAAAGGAGGGGGTGTTGTAGTGGGTTGGTGGTGGGGGAGGGTAAGA
>NC_066529.1:11420386-11435386 GCF_024679095.1 Eriocheir sinensis
GAGAGAGAGAGAGAGAGAGAGAGAGAGAGAGAGAGAGAGAGAGAGAGAGAGAGAGAGAGAGAGAGAGAGAGAGAGAGAGAGAGAGAGAGAGATTGTGACAAGACATGCTTTAACACGTCAGCATGGAAGGAGATAGAGAGAGAAAAAAAGAGGAAGTGATGGAGGAGAAGGAGGAGGAGGAGGAGGAGGAGGAGGAGGAGGAGGAGGAGGAGGAGGAGGAGGAGGAGGGGTAATAATGATAAAAAGGTGAAGTAGGAGAGTTAGATGAGGAGGAAGAAGGACAAGAAGAACGGAAGACGATGACGAGGAGGAGGAGTAGGAAGAAGAAGAGATGGAAGAAGAAGAGGAGGAGGAGGAGGAGGAGGAGGGATTGTGGGTTTTAAGATCGAGTAGAAGGAAGGAAGGAGAAGGAAGGAGAAGGAAGTAGGAAGGAACGGGGTAGGAGGAAGAGGAGGTGGAGGCGGAGGAGGAGGAGGAGGTGGAGTACGAGAAGCCGAGGGGAGGAGCAGGGGAAGGGAGAGAGAGAGAGAGACTAGCTAGAAACTCCACCAATCACAGCTTTCCCCCCTCCCCTCCCCCCCTCGCCTCCCCACCAATAGGCGCGCGTTTCTGACTATGATAATGAGCATCAATCAGAGGAAATACGGGAACCTGCCATCCTTAATTACTAATGTCTGACCTGGGGGCGTTAAAGGGACACACACACGAGACCTTTAAACCAATCCTTCCCACCTTACCTCCCCCCCTGCATTGAGGTCATAATCGCGCGGCCCAGACAGGTGAACATACGCCCCTAATGAGTCAAGGTAAGTTGCCCGTCAGGTTATCAAGATGTTACAACCTCCATTCGAGTTACTCTGATATTCGCCTTTATTACGACCGTCGGTAGAGGTCGGATCTGCGCGCCGTGGCTTGGCTTAGGACTCCCGTATGCTAATTGCGAATATGCAGATGACAGGAAGCTGGAGCAAGGGAGGGGGGAGAGGTTGGAGGGATGGAGGAAAGAAAGAAGGGAGGGAGGGAGGGTGGGAGGAAAGGAGGAAGGAAGGAAGGAGTACAGGGAGGACAGTCCGTCAGTCAGTCGTTCTTTGGTGTGTGTGTGTGTGTGTGTGTGTGTGTGTGTGTGTGTGTGTGTGTGTGTGTGTGTGTGTTTTGTCCTGTCGCTATCTAAAAGGAGACTTGTAACAAACCAGTCTGTCTTCTCCTCGTCCTCGCCTTCCTCCTCCTCCTCCTCCTCCTCCTCCACACAGTCTCCTCACCTGTCACCTGTCATTAATCTTACTCATCAACAGGTGATGGACCGTCAGGAGAGAGAGAGAGAGAGAGAGAGAGAGAGAGAGAGAGAGAGAGAGAGAGAGAGAGAGAGAGAGAGAGAGAGAGAGAGAGAGAGAGAGAGAGAGAGAGAGAGAGAGAGAGAGAGAGAGAGAGAGAGAGAGAGAGAGAGAGAGATGGTGAGAGAGAGAGAGAGAGAGAGAGTGTGCCACAGGTGAGATTGGGTGAGAGGACGAATGCTTGCCATCACCCTCTGGACAGGTGTGAGGTGGGGGAGGGGATGCAGGTCATGACGTTAAGAAATGCATTAATTTGTTGTTTTATTATTCTCCTTAATGCTTGTTTTTTCTCCTCTTCTTACCTTTTTATATTATCCTACATTCCTCTGCCTCTCACTTAATTTCCTTTCCTTCGTTTCTCGTCCCCCTACCCACCTCCTTCCATCTTCATCTTTTTAAAGACCGCCAACTAAACTCTGCTCAAGACCTTCAATCACCGGTCTACCTATTCAAGCCGGGCCATGTAATACAGACATTGACAGGAATTTTTATTCGTAAACCGAATCGACTGTTACCTTGTTGCAAAAGGAGTCAACTGAACGGACGTACGAAGTGCTTTCATTTGTTTTGCTAGCACTGAAATGACTGTCGAGCAGATTAAATACAGAGCGGGAAGCCTTGTAATGAGTCAATAGGCTATCTGTTGCCCTTATTTCCATGTTTCCATGTTTTCTCCCATCACAGCTTGCTCCGGTTTGCCTATCGTCTCACAACATCTTCTTTACCTTCCCGTCATCTCCTTTGCCTCGTCTCATCTCTCTTAACATGTCTTATCTCCCTTAAACCTCTCTCATCTCCCTTGTTCTCCAACAGCTTGGACTATTTTATCTCCCTTATTCTCCTAAACCTCTTGTTCTCCTGTTGCTGTAGTCTCCCCTCCACCCCCTTCCCTCTTAGCCACCCTTCCTTTCGCCTTCCTTGCCTGCCTCCCTTACCTCCCTACCATGCCTCCCGTGCCACTTTCCTTCCACCCCCCCTCTCCCACCCTCTGACCCTTCCTTTCCCCTCCCCCTTCTTTCCTCACCCCTTCCCTTCTCCTGCCCCCTCCCTTCCCTCCTCCTTCCCTCCTAACCTCTCTCCTTCACCCCCTTCTCCCTTCTCCTCCTTCCCCTTCCTTTAACCTCCCCTCCTCCCTCCTCCTCTCCTTAAACTCCCTGCCTCTATTTTCACACTCCCTTACCTCCTGTCACTCCCCCCTCTCCATATCTCTCTCTCTCTCTCCTCCTTCCTTGCCCGCCATGACACCTCTTTCCTTTGCTCCTCCTTTCCTTTTCCCATTTTCTCCCTTCCTTCCCTCCCCATAACGCCTCATTCCCCTGCTCTCCTTTTCCTTCTCTTTCCCCCCCTTCCATTCCCCTGCCCCCCTTCCCTCCCATTGCTCCTCCTCTCCCCTCCTCCCACCTTCCCTCTCACTGCCCTCTCTCCCTCTTTCTGCCCCCTTCCCTTACCTTCCCCTTCTCTCCCCGTGCTCCTCCTTCTCTCTCCCATTCTTCCCTTCCTTCCCCTGCTTCCATTCCCCACCCCAATGACATCTCTTTCCTCTACTTCCCCACTCCTTCTCTTCCCTTCACCCCCCCCTTCCCTCTCCCCCACCTTGCCTCCCTCCTCTTTCCCCCCAAGCCTCTATCTCCAGACGACCTCCATACAGCGGTTATGTTATTACTCGTAATTAAGAGAATGTCGAGGGAATATCTCTCCGGAGGGCCGTTCAGGCGAGGGAGAGGGAGGAGGGAGAGAAAGAGAGAATGGGCTGAATAGAGACAATGAGGCGGGCAGGGAGGGAGAGAAGGGGAGGGAAGGGGAGGGAGGGAGAGTTGACTAGCCCTTCATATCACACACCACTCAATCTCCACCAATCCCAGAGAAGCAGCGGCAATTAGTACACTTCATTTATGCCGTCTATATAGCTGTCTGTCTGTCTATTTGTGTCTGTCTGTCTATCTATCAGTTTGTTTATCTATATGTATATTTTCAATTTTACTATTTTGTGTATTAATTAGTACGCTTAATCTGTGCAGAAAAAAAAAGAAAGAGCAAGAAAGTCATCATCGTCAACAACAACAACAACAACAACAACAACAACAACAACAACAACAACAAGATTATTCCACCACACCATTATTCCTTCGCTTCCATATTAATCCACGGAGAGAGAGAGAGAGAGAGAGAGAGAGAGAGAGAGAGAGAGAGAGAGAGAGAGAGAGAGAGAGAGAGAGAGAGAGAGAGAGAGAGAGAGAGAGAGAGAGAGAGAGAGAGAGAGAGAGAGAGAGAGAGAGAGAGAGAGAGAGAGAGAGAGAGAGAGAGAGAGAGAGAGAGAGAGAGAGAGAAAATAAGGGAAGGGGTATAAAAAAAAGTATCTTCATAGAGGACCAACGTTATGTGGGAATATTTTTTTCCTTCATCACACTTGGCGGCCTTTACGCGCGCTATTCATAAGAGCGAAAGTTATGCATTAAATATACGTACACACACACACACACACACACACACACACACACACACACACGCACACGCACACACACACACTTCACATCACACTAAACTTTTTCTTTTCGTACCTACTATTTTTTTTTTCCACTTTTATGCTTCCTTCTAATCTTGCTTGAAGGAACTGACGAGCTTATTTTTTTTTTTTTAATGCGCTTTCATACTTTATATTTTCGCCGTCCGTATAGCTGTCTGTCTCTACATTTGCCTGACTATATATCTATCTGTCTATCTATGTCTGTCAGTTGATCTATAAGTATACCTCCCTTGTTACTCATTCACTTATACTTTTACGATTTTTCTACGTTGTTTTCCTTTTTAAGATGGTGGTTCAGGGATGCCACGATATCGTACCAAACTAGATTTTCCCATTTCTAACGCATAGTGACTGCACAAAACTCCCTATAATTAACACTTCTAACAATAAATATAAATAGGTGTCGTTAGTTTTGTGGGTGGGACATTTTTTAACCTGAAATCGGGAAAAATGAGAAGCTGAGAACGACAATCTGGCACCGTTGTGATGGTTGTTGATGAAGTCGAAGCTTATTGATGAGGATGATAATTAATGAGGAAGATGATAATTATTGATGAAGATAATGATTGAAGATGATGATTATTGATGACGATGAAGAATGTGAATCAAGATGAAGAATACTGGTTAAGATTTATTGATTTATATTTCACTTTCCTTCTTAATAATCGATGTCAGCAGTCTGTTTACTACTTCTTGTGTTTTTTTTGCTTCATAAAACTTTAATATCAGTAAAAAAAAACTAGATTACCTTACGAAGTTTTTATTGACAGCTTTTTACGTCCATTTCTCTCTCTAAAAAATATATATGAAAAGGTCTAAGAGGGAATAGGATCATTACTCTCTCTCTCTCTCTCTCTCTCTCTCTCTCTCTCTCTCCCCCCTCGCTGTGATCTATACGACAATCTCGCGACAATTTATCTTAAAGCCTTTAATTAATCAGCAAAGGAGCCGCGTCGCCGATGATCTGGGAACGCTGGCGAAGGGCGGCGCGGGCTGGCAACACTGGCGGTGGCGTTGGTGGTGGTAGTAGTAGTAGTAGTAGTAGTAGTAGTAGTAGTAGCAGTAGTAGTAGTAGTAGTAGTAGTAGTAGTAGTAATTTTTGTATTGTATTCTACAAACAAGGATTCTTTATTTACTTTTCAAATTTAAAGGGTTTGGAAAAGGTAAAAGTTTCAAGGTAAGGAGAGACAGAGATAAAATGGGGAAACTGAAGAAAAACGTAGGAGAGGGATAGAAATAGAAAGCACGTACGAGAGAAAGGAAACAAAACAAAACAAAGCAAAAAGAGAAGAGCAAAAGAAAAAAAAAAAAAAAGGAAGAGGATGAAGAACAAAAAAAAAAGTAACATAGAAAATGGAAATGTGATAGAAACATAAGCAAAAAGGGAGATTCATATGTAAAAGTACAATGAAGGAATGTGAGGAAGAGGGCGAGGAAAAAGAGGAGACAGGAGAAAATGGAGGTTTTGAGGAGTGGAAAGAAGGGAAGGGAATAAAGCTGAGGGAGAGGAGAGGAAAAGGACGAGGGAAGGGAGGGTAGGGGTGATGGTAGAAGGTATAAAAGGGGTGAATGGGGTAGAGGGGAGGGGTAGAAGGGAGGAAAGGGGGAATGGGGTAGCGGGGAGGGGAGGGAGAGGAGAGGAAAAGGACGGGGAAAGGAGGTTAGAGGTGAAGGTAGAAGGGAGGAAAAGGGGGAATGGGGAAGAGGGGAGGGGAGGGAGAGGAGAGGAAAAGGAAAGGAGGTTAGAGGTGATGGAAGAAGGGAGGAAAAGGGGGAATGGGGTAGAGGGGAGGGAAGGGGAGGGGAGGAAAGCGGGGAGAGGGGAGGAAAGTGACGGCGCGGAACAACAACAGGACAAGGAATCTAATGCGACTGACGGGTTTCTGAGTCTATGTGGAGCAGGGAAATAGAATCGACGGGAGGGAGAGAGGGAGGGAGGGAGGGAGGGAGGGAAAGTGAGAGGAAGGGGGAAATGTGAAACGGGAAGGAACGGAACGAGGTAGTGGAACAAAAACAAGCTAAAAAAATGATTTGAAATGAGGTGGCGTGAAGGAAACGAATGAAAGAATAATAAGGAATAAATAAGGAATCAGGAATAAAAAGGTATGAATGAGATGGATGGATGGATGGTTGGATGGATGATTGGATGCTTCGGTTGGCGGGACAAAACGAAGAAGAAAAACACTGAAGTAAGTAAGCAGGAAAAAAAGCAAGGAAAAATATGAAAAAGATGAAAAAAAGAAAACGACGGTTGAAGTAGAAATAGGAAAAGGGTATGAAGTAGAGAGAAGTGAATGGGGGAGAAACGTAATGGAGGATGGGGAAAGAAAGACAAACGATGGAAAGAGGGAGGAAAGAAAACTGCCGAGAGGATAAGATGAAACGAGAAAGAAAGAACAACATGAGAGGAAATGAATGAAAAATGTACGAAATGGGGAGATAAGGAAAGGGAGATAGGGAAGAAAGTTACAATACGGGAAAAAGGGAGAAAAAAAAACTACTTGGAGAATAGAATGAAGAGAAAAGGAATAATATGGGAAAGGGGGATGGATGAGATAAAAGGGATGAGGGAATAAGGAGAAAAAAATGATGATGGAGGGAAAGAAAAAAACTGTATGGAGGATGAGATGGAAACAAAAAACAAAACATAAAGAAAAAAAAGGGAATTACATAGGGGGATTGAGGGGCTGGAGAAATGGAACGAAGATTAATGAAAAAATAAATCATTAACCTTTTACCTCGGAGATGGTGTGTACAAAAGGCTAAATGGATCAGGAAAAGGACGAAAAAATAAGAGAAATAAAAATATCCCCCAAAAAGAAGGCATAGGCTAAGTGAAAGTATAAAAAAAAGTTATCCAAAAAAGAAGAGATGGGAGAGTCGGAAGGAAAGGGGAGGAGAGGGGGGAGGCGGAAGGAAAGGGGAGGAGGGATGGGGGAGACGGAAGGAAATGGGAGGAGAGGAGAGGAAGGAAAGGAGGAGGAGAGGAGGAAGGAGGAGAAGGAAAGGGAGGAGAGGAGAGGAAGGAAAGGGAGGAGGGGAGAGGAAGGAAAGGGGAGAGGGGGAACGGGGAGGAGAGGGGGGAGGCGGAAGGAAAGGGGAGGAGAGGGGGGAGGCGGAAGGAAAGGGGAGGAGATGGGGGAGGCGGAAGGAAAGGGGAGGAGAGGGGGGAGGCGGAAGGAAAGGGGAGGAGAGGGGAGAGGCGGAAGGAAAGGGGAGGAGAGAGGAGAGGCGGAAGGAAAGGGGAGGAGATCGGAGAGGCGGCAGGAAAGGGGAGGAGAGGCGGAAGGAAAGGGGAGGAGAGGGGAGAGGCGGAAGGAAAGGGGAGGAGAGAGGAGAGGCGGAAGGAAAGGGGAGGAGAGGGGAGAGGCGGAAGGAAAGGGGAGGAGAGGGGAGAGGCGGAAGGAAAGGGGAGGAGAGGGGAGAGGCGGAAGGAAAGGGGAGAGGGAGGAGAGGGAAGGAAAGGGAGGAGAGAGGAGAGGGAAGGAAAGGGAAGGAGAGGGGAGAGGCGGAAGGAAAGGGGAGGAGAGGAAAGAGTCGGAAGGAAAGGGGAGGAGAGGGGAGAGGCGGAAGGAAAGGGGAGGAGAGAGGAGAGGCGGAAGGAAAGGGAAGGAGAGGGGAGAGTCGGAAGGAAGGGAAGGCAGTGGGGGAGAGAAGGAAGGAGAAGGTGGGGGAGGCAGGATAAATAAAGGGGGGAGGGGGAGAGAAAGGAGATACTACAAAAGACAGAAAAAGAAGAAGAAAAAGGAAAATGAAGAAGAGGAGAAAGAGGAGACGGACAAAAAACGTAAAAGTAAAAGGAATGCAAGAAGAAAAGGAGGAAAATAGAAGAGGCAAAGAGGAGCAAGAGGATAAACAAGAGGAAGAGAGAAAAATGAAGAGGGGTAATGACAAGAGGGAAGATGATGATGATGATGATGAGGAGGAGGAGGAAAAAGAGGATCAAGAGCTAGTGAGAAGAGAAGCAGGAGCGAAGAAAGGAGGAGGGAGGAGAAGAAGGAGAAGAAGGAAAAAGAAGATGGTAGCCTGTAGGAGGAGGAAGAGGAAGAAGAAGAGGCGTAATAATAGAAGGAGGAGAAGCAGGAATAAGAGTTAATAGGAGTAGGCGGAGGAAAAGTATTGTCATTAGCAGAAGTAGTAGGAGGAAAGGAGGAGGAGGAGGAGGAGGAGGAGGAGGAAGAGCTAAAATAAATAGTAGAAGGACAAGCATTAGTATCAGTAGTAGTAGAAGTAGTAGTAGTAGTAGTAGTAGTAGTAGTAGTAGTAGTAGTAGGAGGAGGAGGAGGAGGAGGAGGAGTAGAAGTAAGCGGAGGAGGATAAGTAGAAACAGAAGTAAAAGGAGAAGGAGGAAGAAGATACAGCAGGAAGGAATATCAGCAGAAGGAGTAGCAGAAAAAAATAGCAGGAGAAGTAGTATCAGGAAGAGTACCGGAAGGAGTAGGAGGAGTGTCAGGAGTAGTAGGAGTAGCAGTAGGAGGAGTAGTAGGAGGAGTAGGAGGAGGAGTAGCAGTAGAAGGAGGAGGAGGAGGAGGAGGAGGAGGAGTAGAAGTAAGCAGAGGAGGATAGGTAGGAGTAGGAGTAAAAGGAGAAGGACGAAGATACAGAAGGAAGGAATATCAGCAGGAGGAGTAGCAGAAAAAAATAGTATCAGGAAGAGTACCGGAAAGAGTAGGAGGAGTGCCAGGAGAAGTAGGAGTAGTAGTAGGAGTAGCAGTAGGAGGAGGAGTGGCAGCAGGAGGAGGAGGAGGAGGAGTAAGGTCTCGCAAGGGCTGACTGCAGTGTTAATTAGTATGTGTTTACGCGCGACGAGTCTCCGCGATATTCCATCAGGGACTTGATGAACACATGCATTATTTATGTGGCGGCGGCGGCGGCGGCGGAGGAGGAGGAGGACGAGATGGCAGCGACGGAGGAGGAGGAAGAGGAGGAGGATGGAGGGGAGGTAGTAGGTCCTTGTAGAGGCTGAAATGGTATCGTCGCGGGGACCTGGTCGACTCAGCATCATTACTACCTTGTATGATCGACCAGCCTCCGCCATCAGCCCCTTCGACCGTGCTAGTGAGGAGAAGGAGGAGGAGGAGGAAAAGGTGGAACAGGCAGAGGAAGAAATCGAGTAGGAAGAAGAAGAAGAAGGACAGGGAAGTGAAATACAGGTTGGGAGGTTAGGGAGGGGGAGGAAATACGACAAAGATGGGGTAGAAAGAAGGAAGATGAAGAGTACAAGGAGACGAATGAAGATAAGGAGATGCAGAAGAGAAGAAGATAGTGTTGACGGCGACTTCATACAATTAACTAAACAAACAGTCTGAACTCAACTACATTATCACCAAACACGAAATATGATACGGACCGACGCAGGACTCCCCACAACCACCACCACCATCACCATCACCATCAACAACCATATTCTTCAGCAACTCAGCCTCCCATATCCTGAAGTGGCTGAGAAAGGGATGGGAAGAGGAAGGGGGGATTAGAGGTAGAAAAACAAGCCCAATAAAATAAAACCCACACCTTGAACTCTGAACTAAGCACTTGAAGAGAAACAGTAAAGAAAGAAAACATGAACAGATGAGCTTTTTCTTCCATTCTGAACTCAGCATACACACTCTCTCTCAGCCAGGATTCAGTAGAGTCTGGTAATGTCGTATTCTGAATGCAAGCCTTCTGCCTCCGCCCTCCTGTGAGTATATTGATGGATCTGTGTGTGTGTGTGTGTGTGTGTGTGTGTGTGTGTGTGTGTTGTAGTAGTAGTAGTAGTAGTAGTAGTAGTAGTAGTAGAGGGAGGAAGAGATGGAAGACGACGTAGAGGAGGATGATGAGAAGGAGAAAGAAAACAAGGAAGAGGAAGAACGCGAACGAGGAAATGAAGAAGGAAAACGAAGCAGAGAAGAAAATGAAGAAAAAAAAACAGGGATATGAGAATTAGGCGAAAGAGGAAGAGAGAGAGAGAGAAGAAAAAAAACAAAAACAGACGAGCTTGTATCAAATGAACAGTCTGGCGTCAGTGGAAGCAACACGGCAATACGAAATGAAGGGAAAAAAAAGTAAACCAAATGGAAGGAAAATGGGAAGGAGAGAATGGGAGGGAGAATGAGGAAGAGGGAGAGAGAGAGGTGGAAGGGAGGATCGACGTGCGGAACTGAAGGGAGATTGTGTGATAGGCCAGAGGGAGGGAGGGAGAGAAAGGGAGAGAACGGGGAGGGAGGAAAGATAGATGAAAAACAATGATTAGGATGGAAGACGGAAAGCAAGGTGAAGGGAGGGTAAGAAGTCAAGGGAGGGAAGGGAGAAGAGAGAGAGAGAGAGAGAGAGAGAGAGAGAGAGAGAGAGAGAGAGAGAGAGAGAGAGAGAGAGAGAGAGAGAGAGAGAGAGAGAGAGAGAGAGAGAGAGAGAGAGAGAGAGAGAGAGAGAGAGAGAGAGAGAGAGAGAGAGAGAGAGAGAGAGAGAGAGAGAGAGAGAGAGAGAGAGAGAGAGAGAGAGAGAGAGAGAGAGAGAGAGAGAGAGAGAGAGAGAGAGAGAGAGAGAGAGCGGGGAGGTAAGGACAAATAAAATAAATGAGGAAAATATATAAAAAATCGATGTTATAGGAAGAAAGGATAAGTTAAAATGGAGCAAGAGAAAAGAGAAGGGATGAGAGGAGAAGAAAAGAGGGAAGGGAAAGAAGACAATGATACAGAAGAAAAGAAGAAAAAAACAGGAAAAAGTGACATAAGAAGACTAGAGAGATGAGAATAGAAATGAAGGGTGACGAGGAGGAGGAAGAGGAGGAGGAGGAAGAGGAGGAGGAAGAGGAGGAGGAGGAGGAGGAAGAGGAGGAGGAGGAAGAGGAGGAGGAGGAAGAGGAGGAGGAGGAGGAGGAGGAGGAGGAGGAGGAGGAGGAGGAGGAGGAGGAAGAGAACTAGAGGAACTGTTTACATAGATCGTTAACCTTACAATCCGATTACTGTCTAAACTGATGACCACCACCACCACCACCACTACCACCCTAACTCTACTTCCCTACCACACACTACCAACCCCCTACAACCCTTATACCACATCAACCAGGGGGAAGAGGGGGGAAACGAACCTTACTCTCTTCCCTTTGTCAGCCATTGATAGGGGGCGAAGAAAGGGAGGAATAGGTAGGATCTTGAGACAGATTTTACCCCTAACATCCCTTAACCCCCTCCCCCCTTACCTCCCTTACCAGCAACCATTTACCTTCCGTACAACTTTACAGGTCATTATTATTATTATTATTATTATTATTATTATTATTATTATTATTATTATTATTATTATTATTATTATTATTATTATTATTATTATTATTACTATTATTATTATTATTATTATTACTATTATTATTATTACAGTTCACTAGCAAATTCTTTCCAAACATAGATTACAAAAGATAACAAAAAACCTACAACACTAAAACAACAAAAAACACAAAAATAATAAACCCACTATCACCAATTTTGTCCAGATAAAAAACAACAACAACTTCTACACCTTTGAAAATCCCCCAATAAATAAAAAACAAACAAACGCATGTATACACTCTCTTTACAGAATAACTTCAACGTTACTGAACCCCAAAGTTAGTAAGATACACAAATACACCCCAAATCTCCCTCCACCTCCTCTTCTTCCACCTCTTCCACCATAACCAGAGGGGAGGAAGCAGGGTAGGGAGAAGGGATGGAAGTGAGGGGGAGGAAACGAAAACCACAAAGGAAAACTAACCTCACAAAGCCCCAAATTAAGACAGATACTCAGAAATGGAACCCCAACACCTCCTCCTTTTTTCCCCCTCCAACAGAGCCAAGGGGAGAGGGAGAAGGGGCGGGGGAAGGCCTGGGGGAGATGAGGGGTTGAAGGGGGAGGAAACAAAGACCACAAACGAAAATAAACCTCAGAGAACCCCAAATTAAGTCAGATACACAGAAATGCATCCCCAATACCTCCTCTTCTTCCCCCTCCAACCGAGCAAGAGGGGAGGGGCGGAGGGGTGAGGGAGGGGTGTGGGGGGGGGACGAAGACCACGAAGGCAAACGGAACACCCCGGAGTGGAGGCTGAATCAGGGGATATCAAAGGCTGGGTAATCACTGGCGAATAAGCTTGAATACTGATGAGGCCAAATGCAATAATGGTTAACCTCTCCGAGCGGCGCAGCGGGGGCAGGGGCGCCGCGCTCAGCTCCGCCATCACTCTCCATTGTGGTGGTGAGGGTGGGGGGAGGGGGGTGGTAGGGGTGGTGGTCAGGTGGTTTGTTGTGGAGGGGTTGTTATGGGGAGAAAGGAGGGGAGGGTATTTGTGGTGGTGGTTATGGTGGTGGTGGGGATGAGGGTACAGAAGGGGTGGTAGTGGGGGGGGGTTGTGGAGAGGTTGTTATGGTGAGAGGGAAGGGAGGGGTATTAGTGGTGGTGGTTGTGGTGGTGAGGGTACTAGGGTGTATTGATGGTGGTTGAGAGAAAGGAGTAGTGATTCTTGTAGTGGTGGTGGTGGTGATGGTGGTAATGGTGTTGAAAGTAGTGAGGTTGTAGTGAGTGTGGTGGAGGTGTTGGGAGGAAGAGGGAGGTGATAGTGGTGGTGGTGGTGGTGGTGGAGAAGGAAGACTGGTAATGATGTGAAGATGGAAGTTGGAAAAGAAAAGATAATGGGAAATGATGGACAATTACAACTTGCTACAACTTCTCCATTTACTACTACTACTACTATTACTACTACTACTACTACTACTACTATTACTACTACTACTACTACTACTATTACTACTACTACTACTACTACTACTACTACTACTACTACTACTACTACTACTACTACTACTACTACTACTACTACTACTACTACCACTACTACTACTACTACTACTACTACTACTACTACTATCACTACTACTACTACTACTACTACTACTACTATCACTACTACTACTACTACTACTACTACTATCACTACTACTACTACTATCACTACTACTACTACTACTACTACTACTACTACTACTACTACTACTACTACTACTACTACTACTACAACTACTACTACAACAGCCACTACTACTACCTCCACTCCACTCCCACGCCTTGACTCCCTCTCTATGAACTATTTCTCATTAACCATCAATTATTTTTATCTTTTGGGTGAAGTCTGTGTAATCAAGAGCTCAAAACAACAACAACAACAATAACAACAACAATTCCGTTTCGATTCTGTTCATTATCCGTTTTGTTTTTGCTCCCCCAACACACACACACACACACACACACACACACACACACACACACACACACACACACACACAGCCACCCATGCACACACCCATTACCATTCACCACCACCACCACCACCACCCTCACCACCACCACCATTCTCATCACCACCACCCTCCCACATACATCCTCACTCCCTCACCCTACATTACCCATCCCCCTTCCTTCCCTGCATTACCTCTCAAGCCTCCCTCTCTCCCCCTTCCCCCCCTCCCCCCTCCCACTCCTTATCCAAAATATTCTGCAGTTTTTTTTTTTCAACGTTACAATTCCGTCAACATAAACATTTTTTTTTTTTTATCTCACCACAAATTTTCATGCATCCTTAATAAAACATCACACACACACACACACACACACACACACACACACACACACACACACACACACACACACACTCTCTCTCTTTCTCTACTCTTCCCCTCTCCCCCCACTTTCAAAACAAACCTAACCTAACCACCACCACCGCTACCATCAACACCACCACCACCACCACAGCCTCCCCTTCCTTTCCCTCCCATATTTCTCCCCTTCCATCAACTATAACCCTATGGCCAGCACCACTACACATTCTTCATACACTCATCCCCTTTGCCCTCCCTCCCCATACACCCTTTACAACAATCTCTCCCTTCCAACCCCCTTCCCCTCCAAGACATATGCTCACCTCGTATCCCTTTCTTCCCCCTCAGATTACCTTAACACCCCCCTTGATCTACACCCCCAACACCCCGCAACACAAACCTCATCACCCCAACACACACCTCCCCTTCCTTCACCCTACGAGTTCTTTTCTCCCCCTCAATCGCATACCCATTTCTCCCTTCTTCCCAATGCCCACCATCACCACCAGCCTCACATCCCCTTTCCCCCCATACCTCCCCATCTCCAGGTTTCCTTACCACTGAATTACTACCTCTCCCCAACTCCCCCAACCTCTCCTACCTTCCCAACCCTACGTCCCCACCTCTCCAAACACCGTACCCCCTTCACATCCCCCTCCCAGCTCCCTCTCCCAGAATCCCCCACCTTCCCATACGAACGCCCTTCCCTCCGCCCCTTCAATCCCTCCTCCTCCTGCATCCCCATCCCTAGACCTCTCCACCCCACTCGTCCTCTCAATTCTCAGTCCTCATCTTCCCTTCCAGCTTGCCATCCTCGTAGTAGTAGTAGTAGTAGTAGTAGTAGTAGTAGTAGTAGTCACTTTTTTCTTTCCCTTTTCCTTCCATTTGCTTTCCCATTCCCTCTTTTATCCCCTCTTTCCCTTTTTCTCCCTCCTTCTATTCCTACCCTTCTTTACCTCCTCCTCCTCCTTCTCCTTATCTCCTATCGTCCCCCCCCACAATCACCAGTCAGTTCCCCCTCCTCCTCCCCTCCTTCCCCCACTCCCCCCACCCCCCCGAGCAGCGGCGGGGGGTGACGGCGCGTTCATTACGTGATTAAAACGCGTCACAAGCGGCGTCTGATTGGCTACAGGAGGTTCAGCGTCACTCACACACAGACAGACACAGACGCGCTGCCTTCACGCCTCTCGTTAGCCTGTCTGTCCGTTCGTCTGGCTGTCTGTCTGTCTGTCTTCGTGTTTGATTGCCTGTCCTCTGCTTGTCTGTCTGTCTCTCCTCTGATCTGTGTCTGTGTGTCTGTTTGTATGTTTATTTGATTATCTGTCTGTCTGTCTGAATATTAGTTTGATAGTTGGATTTATTAATGTCAGTCTCTTTGGATGTTAAGTATTTTTGTCTGTCTATCAAGATGTTTTTATCTATATTAATACTTGTGTGTGTGTGTGTGTGTGTGTGTGTGTGTGTGTGTTAATATTACCTCTCATTATGTAAAACGGATATTTTTTTTGCATTTACCTTAAAATATAAAAAAAAC
>NC_066529.1:11437886-11472886 GCF_024679095.1 Eriocheir sinensis
TCCACTTTATTTTCCCATTTCCCCAAGTTTCATCTCTTCTTCCTCTCTTGCTTTCTTTCCCCCTTACTTTCCTATTCTTTTCCTTCCCTTTTCCCTTCCTTCCAAGTTTCCTCTTTCCCTTTATTTCCTAGTCTAAGTCACTTTCTCTTCCCTTCCTCAATAGTTTCTTTGCTTCTGCCTCCCTTTCTACCTTTTTTCCCTGCATCCCACTTCCCTAACCACTCTACTTCCTCCTTCTTTACTCTACTCTACTCTCTACTCTACTTCTCTTTCTCCCCAAAATTTGTCTTCCCCTTCTTTCTCTTCTCCTTCTCCCTCTCAATATCTACTCTTCTCCCCCCATGTTTCCCTCCTTCCTTCCCTCCTCCCTCTCTCTCTCTCTCGCTCTCTCGCTCATCATTGGGACGAAACACGGACACATCCACTCACATTAAACATGATCTTAAACTCTTTACGCTTCATAAGTCGAGGAGGAGGAGGAGGAGGAGGAGGAGGAGGAGGGTACAAGAGCAGGTTAAGGAGGAGGAGGAGAAGGAGGAAAAGGAGAAGGAAAGGAAATAAGGAAGGAAAGAAGATGAGAGAGAGAGAGAGAGAGAGAGAGAGAGAGAGAGAGAGAGAGAGAGAGAGAGAGAGAGAGAGAGAGAGAGAGAGAGAGAGAGAGAGAGAGAGAGAGAGAGAGAGAGAGAGTGAGTGTGTGTGTGTGTGTGTGTGTGTGTGTGTGTGTGTGTGTGTGTGTGTGTAAGCCAAGTCTGCCTCACTGTGCCTTCTTTTTTTTCCTTTATTGATTTACGAAAGCTTTAAGTTGGGTCTTCCTCGGGTCTGCTGTGGTCTGGTAAGCTTGGCGGACCGATTTGGCTGTTCCATTACGGGTGTCTCTCTCTCTCTCTCTCTCCTATAAAAAATGACTGTTTCGCTTCTTTGATTAAGGCTGAAGTATGCTGCGTTTTATATATCTTATTAGACAACGTATTTTAGCAGGCAACGTATGATAAAGAGGAAGAAAAAATGACGTAGGAGAAAACGGAAAATGTGAAAAGGAAAATAATTATGAGGTGTAGAAGCTGAAAGTGAAGTAGTACAAAGAAAATACAACGAGGAAAAAAAATAAAAGTTGAGGAAGGAAGGAAGGAAGGAAGAATATGGAGGGAAGGCAAGGAAAGAAAGCGTAGAGTAGAGCGAAAAGAAAGAAATATAGAGACAGAGACGTACAGAAAGGAAAAAGAATAAAGGAAAAGAAATGTAAAGGAAAAAGAATAAAAGAAAAAAATAAAATTAATGACATGAAGTGCAAAGGAAAAAAGAAAAAACAGAAAAACAAAAGAAAGGAAATAATGAAAAGTGCAAAAAAGAATAAAGAATAAAGGAAAAGAAATAAAGAAAAGGAAAAAGGGTAGACGAAAAGAAAAGGAAAAGAATAAAGCAAAGGAAATGTACCAATAATGAAGTGCAAAGAAGGAAAGTGAAAAAAACAGAAGTACAGAGAAAGGAAATAAGGAAAAGTGCAAAAAAGAATAAAGAATAAAGGAAAAGAAATAAAGAAAAGGAAAAAGGGTAGACGAAAAGAAAAGGGAAAGAATAAAGCAAAGGAAATGTACAAATAAGGAAGTGCAAAGAAGAAGGAAAGTGAAAAAAACAGAAGTACAAAGAAAGGAAATAAGGAAAAGTGCAAAAAAGAAGAAAGAATAAAGGAAAAGAAATAAAGGAAAGGAAAATAATAAAGCAAAGGAAAAGTAACAATAAGGAAGCGCAAAGAAGAAGGAAAGTGAAAAACAGATGTACAAAGAAAGGAAATAAAGAAAAGTACAAAAAAGAAGTAAGGAGAAAAAATCATTAAAACGAAAAAAAAAAAAGTTAAAGGTAAATTATTAAGGAAGGCAAATAAAAATAAAAGCGAACCGTGAAGCGAATAGCGGATCTTCTTTTTCTTCTTCTTCTTCTTCTTCTCCTTCGTAGTTGTCTTTTTAATTGATTCTGATTCCTTTTGTCTTCCCTGCCGCTACTTCTGATCGCCTTTCCCCCGCCCCTCCGTCACCAGCTCAGCGCCTCTTCCCTCCCTTCCCTCTCTCCCTCCCTGCTCTCCCTCCCTGCCAGTGTCCTTAACTTCCCTATAATTGCATACTCCTTCGCCCTCACACATTTTTTTCCCTCGACTTTTAGCGTGAAAGTTATATAGAAAAAAAAGAGTAAACATCTTCTATTACTACGAGAAGAGGAGGAGGAAGGGAGAGGAGGAGGAGGAGGAGGAGGAGTGGAGGAGGGAGTAGTCGGGTGAGGAAAAAAAGAAGAGGGTGTTTTTTTTCTCATTTTCTCTTTTTTTTCGGAGGATAAAATCAAATAATGAAACTGTAATGCGTGGTGCTTTGTCTCTCTCTCTCTCTCTCTCTCTCTCTCTCTCTCTCTCTCTCCCCCACCCACACACACACGTTACTTATTCTTACATTACAAAAAAAAAAAAAAAAAAAACAGTAAAATCATCATAAAAATCAACCCTTACAAAATTAATGGACATAAAAACTAAGAAAAAAACCCGTTGATCCCATAAGAGGAGGAGGAGGAGGAGGAGGAGGAGGAGGAGGGACAGAAGAAGAAGAAGACGAAGAAGAAGAAGAAGAAGAAAAGGGAAAACTAAAAAAAAAAACCTAGAACAAAACGGGAACACGAGGGAAAAAAACACAAGAAAATATAACAATAAAGAAACAAACAAACAAACAAACAAAAAGAAAAATACCAACAAGAAAAAAGAGAGGAACATAAGAATCATAACACAAAAACACCATTAACACCATCATCACCATCACCATCACCATCATCATCATCACCAGCCCAATATTTTAAGACCAATCTATAGACGGCTGAAGGAAGGAAGGGAGGAGATGAGTGAGGCTTGAGGGAGGGAGGGGGGGAGAGGGGGAATAGAGGGGGGGGGGGCGGGGGTAGGTAGGCTAAGACAAAAACCAGCGTTATTAATGAGGCCTGTATGTAGGGCAGCGGTGAGGCCTCTTCGGGGAAATCACTTTTAGCGTCAGAATCAATCCCTCCCCTTCCCTTTCCTTTCCCTTCCCATTCTCTCTCCCTTTTTTTCCCTTCCCTACTCTACCGTTTCCTATTCCTTCCCTTCCCTTCGATTTCTCTCTTTCCCTTCGCCTCCCTTCCCTTCATTCCTCCTCCTTTTCCTTTCCTTTCCTTCCTTTTCCATCTTTCTTTTCAATTTCCTTCTCTCTTATTTCCCTCATTTCCCTTCCCTTCCTTTCTTTTCTCCTTCCTCTTCCTTCATCTTTCCTTCCTTCCTCCCTTTCCTTCCTCCTTCTTTTCCTTTCCTTTCTTTTCTTTACCCATTCTATTCCTTTCCATTCCTTTCTCCTTCCTCCCTTCCTTTTCTTTCTCGCTCCTCCCTCTCCTTCCCTTCCACTCCCTAACCTTCCCTTACCTACCCATCCCTTCCTTCCAGTTACTCATAGTTTAGGGAAGAACACGAACGGGAGGATGAAGAGGAGATGAAGATGGGAAGGTGATACAGAAGAAGGAGGAGGAGGAGGAGGAGGAGGGCTTAAGATTGCAGACTTTTTTTTCTCTCTCTCTATTCTTTGCCCTTGAACTGTTTCCTTCGATGTACAATAAAAACAAAACAAAAAAATAGAAGCAAAAATGACCTAGTAAAGTAAATAAAGCTTAATATTCCACCTATCATCTTCCTATCTATCATCATCTATCTATCTATCTTCCATCTATCATCATCTTCCTCCTCCTCTCCCTCTTTTTCTTTCCCTCTCTACCCTTCCTTTCCTCCCTCCTCCCTTTCTATTTCTTCATTCAACAATCTCTCGCATCTCCTTTCATTCAACTTGTCAGGATATGAATGAAGAAGGAAGGAAGAAAGGAAGGAAGGAAGGGGAAAGGACGGAGGGAAGGAAGAAGGAAGAAAGGAAGGAAGAAAGAAAGGAAGGAAGGGGGAAAGGACGGAAGGGAAGGAAGAAGGAAGAAATGAAGGAAGGAAGGGGAAAGGAAGGGGGAAAGGAAGAAGAAAGAAATGAAGGAAGAAAGGAAAAGAGGGATAGCAGATAAGAAGAATAGAGGAGGCAAGATGAATGAGAGCAGGGAAGGAAGGAAGGAAGGAAGAGGAGAAAATAAAATAAAATAAGTCAAAGAAAAAAAAAAGAGATAGCTAATAAAAGAGTTAAGGCGATAAGTGAGAAAAAAAATAGTAAGGATAGAAAAAGAAAATGAAAACTAAAAAAAAAAAATAGGAAGAATATAAAGGAAGGAATGGGTGAGGAGCAGGTATGGATGAAGAGAGAAGAGAAATGGGTGAATGGATGAGACGAAAAGAAGGGGTAGAAAGACAAAGGTCGATAATTAGACACAAAAAAATATCCGAAAAACTAAAACACGGAAGGAAAGTGAAAGAAAATGGGATAATGAAGAAAATGGGGAAGGTAAAGGAAATAAGGAAATAATAAGATAACGATAATAAAAACAATAAAGAAAGAAATAAGGACAAATATGTATAGTGAATAATAACGATAAATTTAAGATAAAGCGAAAAGGAATAAAGGACGCAAGAAGAGAATAGAAAATAACCAGAAGAAAGAAGAGAAAGGAAGGAAGGAAGGAAGGAAAGAAGGAAAGAGAAATGCTGTCGAAGGAAAGGGAAGGAGAGTAGAAAAGAAAAGGAAGAAAAAGAATGTAAACGGATCAAGGAAAAGAAAAGAAACACAGAGGAAGGAGAAACATAAAGAAGTAGGAGAAAGAAGGCGCGAAGGGAGAGTAGAGAGAAAAAGGAAAGGGAGAGGGATGAAAGGAGAAGGAGGGGGAAGGAGGCGGAAGAGAAGAAAGAAGAGGAGGAGGAGAAGCCAGAAAAGATGAGTGAAATAAAAGAGACCAGCGAGATGAAAGGAAGAGAAGAAGAAGAAGAAGAAGAAGAAGAAGAAGAAGAAGAAGAAGAAGAAGAAGAAGAAGAAGAAGAAGAAGAAGAAGAAGAAGAAAAAGAACAACAACAACAACAACAACAACAACAACAACAAAACGAACAAAAAAAAGGAAAGGAAGAGGAAGATTAGAAGGAGAAGGAGAAGGAGGAGAAGGAGGAGGAGGAGGAGGAGAAAGACAAGACAGGGCCCAAGGGTATGAGATTGTCAATATGCTGGGATGGGGAGAGAAGGGGAGAAGGGGAGAAGAGGGGAGAGGGGGAGAATAGGCAGGATAGGGGGAGACTATACTACTGGGAGGAAGGGAGTCAGGGAGGGAAGGAAGGAGACAGCTGGGGTGAGGGTTGGGAGGAGGTGGGCTGGTAAAAGGGGGTCGTAGGAGGGCAGGGGGGGGCAGGGGGGGGCAGGGGGGCGAGGTACTCATTAAGATGCGTTTGGGGGCTTCACATTAATGAGGCGTATTATGCCTCGATGCCCCTCACGACGAACTCCTTACCGACTTTAATGTCTTAGCAGAATTTTTGTCTCCAGTAGTTCCTGTGAAATTCTAAGTTAGCGTATTCTGGCGGGAGAGCAGGAGGAGGAGGAGGAGGAGGAGGAGGAGGAGGAGGAGGATCTGAGAGGAAGAGGGAATTGAAGATGATGCTGTTGATGATGAAAGAGATGATTTTGATGCTGATGATGATGGAGGCGGCCGTAGTAAAGAGGAGGAGGAGGAGAAAGACGAAGAGCGAGAGGAGCAGGAGCAGGAGGAGGAGGAGGAGGAAGAGGAGGAGGAGGGAACAGTGAAGCGAATAATGTGGGAATGAAGACGAGAGAATAAAGACTTGAGGAGTTCGGAGAGATGAGAATGAGAGGGAACATGACAGCTTGGAAATGAAGATGAGGAAGAGGAGGAGGAGGAGGAAGGCGAGGTAAGAGAAAACGGCGGAGGGGAGAAGAAATGAGAGAGTGAAGGGAATTAGGGTGTTATTAAAGCGTTGTAAATGGATGGGAAGTTACATAGATGGATTACTTTGATGTCTGCTACGATTATTATTATTATTATTATTATTATTATTATTATTATTATTATTATTATTATTATTATTATTATTATTATTGTTCAGCCGTCAACCACACACACCTTAGCAATCAATTCCGTGCAGTATATGAAGTCTACAAAAATGAATGAAATGTATTTGTCTACTTTTTCTGTCTACTCTTCCTTCTATTCTCCCTTTCAATTTTTGTCCTATTGCTGCTATTTTTTTCTTTCTTTCATTCTTTGTTTCTTTCTTTCTATCTATATTTCTTGCTTCCTTTTCTCTTCTTTATTTCTATCTTTTTTCTTTCCTTCCTCCTCCTCCTCTTCCTCTTTCCTCTTCACCTCCGTCTTATACATTTCCCCTCTTAATATTTTTCATCTTTCTTTTTGCTTCCTTCATCACTGTGCGTCGCCTCAAACTCCCTCTCCTCTTCCTACTTACCTCATATTAATCATCTTTCTTTACCCCTCTTTTCTCTGTGCTTCGCTTTTGTCCTTTCTCCCCATCATCTCCATCATCTCAGACTTCTACTATTCATTTTTATCATCTTCCTTTTTTATGTTATCCATCACTTCCAATTCCTTCTCCTCTTCATATCTATCATCTTCACTTTTTTGTCCTTCCTCTTCTCTCTGCTTCGCTTTGTCCTCTATCTTCCTTATCTCCATCATTTCAAATTCCTCCTTCTCTTATATTTATCATCTTCGCTTTTTTTTCCTCACTTATTTGTCCGTCTCTTTGTCATCTTTCCTCATCATCTCTTTACATAAACTTCAAACTCCTCCTTCTCTTCATTTTTACTATCCCTCTTCGCCCTCTCTTCTTCCCCTTATCCTCTTCCATCATCTTTATCTTATTCATCACCTCCTCCTCTTCATATCTATCATCTTAACTTTTTACGCGTTATCCTTTCTTCCTCATCTCCATCATTTCAAATTCCTCCTTCTCTTATATTTATCATCTTCGCTTTTTTTTCCTCACTTATTTGTCCGTCTCTTTGTCAACTTTCCTCATCTCCTCAAACTCCTCGTCTTCCCATTTCTCTCATATTTATAATCTTTGCTCCTTACTTCTCTTTCCGTCTCTTTTTCCTTTTTCCGCATCGTCTCCGTCTCATCCATCACCTCAAACTCCTCTTCATATTTATCATCTTCCCTTTTTCCCTTTTCCACCCGGTGCTTCTCTTTGTCCTCTTTCGTCATCACCTTTATCCTATCCATCACCTCCTCCTCCTCCTCTTCATATTTTCCTCCTTGGCACCTGCAGCAGCCAAGGGGATACGAAGCTAAATAAAAACACCGTGTAATGCAGTTAATTTAATAAGCGATGAGTGGGTCCAGAGAGAAGGGGCGATGGTGAAGCCCCCTGAGGCACGCCGCACGTACATTCGCTGAGGAAAAACGCCGTCGGGGAGAGAGTTAAGAACGGTGTAATGACGCCCCGTAAAAAAGTCGGGTCACCTTCCCCCCCGAGACGCATCGCATTACTCTTATATATCAAAGGCGCGTGCAGTAGAAATTGAAATATAATCACTTGACTTTCTTTACTGCATGATGGTAAGCGTTGGTGAGTGTTATTGTGTCTATTGTAATGATTAACAGATAAATAGTTAGTTTTTACTCTTTACGATAGCAATACTCTTATACCAAAGGCGCGTGCTGTAGAAATTGAAATATAATCGCTTAACCTTCTTTACTGCATGATGGTAAGCGTTGGTGTGTCTGTTGTAATGATAAATAGAAGAGTCCATTCACTCCTTACGATTGTATTGTTCTTATATCAAAGGCGCCTGCAGTAGAAATTGAAATATAATCACTTGACTTTCTTTACTGCATGATGGAAAGCGTTGGTGCATTTTTTTTTTATAGTCGTGAGTGTGTAGTGAGTGTTGTAATGATAAATAAAAGCGTTCATTTACTCCTTACGATTGCATTGCTCTTATATCCAATGTTAGTGCAGTAGAAAATTAAATATAATCGTTTAAACCTTCTTTACTCACTGACGGAAAGCGTTGGCGCATTTTTTATTGTAGTCGTGAGTGTGTAGTGAGTGTTGTAATGATAAATAGAAGCGTTCATTTACTCCTTACGATCGCATTGCTCTTATATCCAAGGTTAGTGCAGGAGAAAATTAAATATAATCACTTAACCATCTGTACTCAATGATGGAAAGCGTTGGCGCATTTTTTATTGTAGTGAGTGTTGTAATGATAAATAGAAGCGTTCATTTACTCCTTACGATCGCATTGTTCTTATATCCAAGGTTAGTGCAGGAGAAAATGAAATATAATCACTTAACTTCTTTACTGCATGATATAAAACGTTGGTGAGCGTCATTGCGTCAAGACGATTGTAATGATAAATAGGACAATCAGTTTACTCCTTATGATGCTTCACATTACTCTTAGATTACGAAAAATTAATTGCAGTAGAAATTGGAACATGATAAACTTAAAGACTCATATTCTCAGGCATTTCGGAAGGCTACGCGTGCACTCACATTCAATAAAGGTTCGTTGAGGTTGTCGTGGGGTTATTTCCACCGGTAGTTTCATGAGCCTAGTGTTCATTTGACAACGCCTGATAACTCTGACCTTGACAATTGCCCTCCAGATCGATTATTAAGAAAAAAGAAAAACGGTACAAAAGTCTTTCCAGGAGTCTCCCCTCCCTCCCATCAAACCATTCGGCCGTGACATCAAACTGTGCGGCCCCGTGAACATTAGTCTGTGAACCTCGCCTCCATTAACAGTGAAATATGCCGACGAATTTGCATTTTTCAAAACCTTTCGTCGTCTATGAAGCCGACTTCCATTAAGATTGAAATATGCCGAGGATTAGCATTTTCCTTTTCAAAAACCTTTCGTCGATAATAGCTCCAGAGATCCAATACATTTTTGCATAATATTTACTGCCTTTGAAATCGATGCCTTATGGAGCCCAGTAAGTGTTCCTTGATAGAGGGCCGCACGGGGCTCTTAGTAACCGACGAATGTTACCGCTGCTACTACTGCTACTACTACTACTACTACTACTACTACTACCACCACCACTACCACCAGCACAACTACCACCACCACCACCACCACCACTACTACCAATACTACTACTACAACCATTACTACTACTACTACTACTACTACTACTACTACCACAACTACCACCACCACCACCACTACTACTACCACTACCACTATCCAACCCCTTACCCCCTCCCCCATCACTAACACTAAAATAAATGGCCTACAAAGACACACATTACTACGTCTTCCCTGACTGACGTTTCTACTGCTATGACGACAACGACGACGACGACGACGACTGCAGGAGAACGCCAAAGCCACCCCCACACCGCCGCCGCCGCCGCCACGACTACGCGAGGCCTGTTATAGGAGGACTGATGGCCGGGGTTACAACATGGATTCAGAAACTAATTGTAAGGATTTGGATCGCAGCTCGGGCAAGGAAAATGGATTCCCGTAGGATCTAATCGTCTTGAAGGGACGACGCGGGGTTATCAACTTTATATGTATGCAAATTTAGGGGAGGGAGGGAGAGAGGGAGAAGGAGGAAGGGAGAGGGAAGGAGAGGGAGGGAGGGAGGAAGAGAAGGAGGGAGAGGGAGGAAAAGTAGGAGCGTTGGAATAGACATGGGAGGGTGAGAAGGAACGAAGGAAGGAAGGAAGAGGGATGGGAAAGTCAGGGAAGGGAGAGACAGAGGGATAGGAAGGTGGGAGGAGAGAGAGAGAGAGAGAGAGAGAGAGAGAGAGAGAGAGAGAGAGAGAGAGAGAGAGAGAGAGAGAGAGAGAGAGAGAGAGAGAGAGAGAGAGAGAGAGAGAGAGAGAGAGAGAGAGAGAGAGAGAGAGAGAGAGAGAGAGAGAGAGAGAGAGAGAGAGAGAGAATGAAAAAAAGGAAGAAAGGAAGGAAGGGTGCGAAGAAGGGAGGGAAAGGGGAAGGGCAGTAAAAGGCCGCCTGGCAGAAGGATCTTATAAGCCATGAACTGAATATAACTGTTTCCCCTTTATTACTTTTACTCTTTAACTCCTTTATTGCTGAAATTGTCACGGCGGATCAGGCTTATGATTACATTTGCTTACACTTACGAACGGCATGAATAATACTCTTAAATAAATACAGAATAGTGACTCGTGATTCATACTGACTAACTGGATGGTTCTCGTTATTCCTGCGATCAGTATTATTATTATCATTTATATTTCCTTTTTTTTCACAGGTAAAGAAATGCAGAGTAGATTAAGGGCAAAAGAAAATAAAGATTTTGTAACGGGCTTGTCGGGGGGCGTTTAAAGGGTGTTGATTAAGACTTCAGCTTCCTTAAGGCGAATTATATTCGTAGCCTTTATGTACAAGAAGCGACGGAGCGAGAGCGACTGTCGTTGTGTGTCAGTCGGACTCTCGTGAAGGAGTGGCGAGTTACAGGGTGGAAAATAATTGTTACAATTGGTCACGTATGTCAAGGTGACCTCCACGCACCATCGGAGTGCTAAGTATACAAAACTGAGACGGTAAACACTGACGGACGACATTCCTATAAGGTGGCGTGATCTATCTGTCGTGGGGTTTTTCCATTGACAATTGTATGCCTAATTCGTGGTGATATTAAATAATAATAATACATTGATATCCTACTATAACAATTTCAGTGAAAGGTATTTGAGTGTAAATGAAAGGAGTTGGAGCTTTAAAAGAAGTTATTATTATTATTATTATTATTATTATTATTATTATTATTATTATTATTATTATTATTATTATTATTATTTTTATTATCATCACATTTATATTAGTAGTACTGACGAGTGACACTGCAATTCCATCATACTAAGCAGCACTATATGAATTCTTTCACAATTAAAAATCAAACGAAAATGTAGAAAAAAATGTAAGTAGAAAAAGTCATACAAATTTTAACGCGGTAAAAGAAAAAATGGAAATGTGTGTAAGAGAAAAATAATCGTTTAAGAATGTAAAAAAGAAAAAAAAACTATTGAGAGAGAGAGAGAGAGAGAGAGAGAGAGAGAGAGAGAGAGAGAGAGAGAGAGAGAAGAAAAAAAAAGTCGAACCTTCAGCCGCCGAGCTCCCAGAAATAAGTGGCGTCTAGCATCGGGGGATCGAACGCGGGGCAACGAACGATACGCAGCGAAAATTATACCGTTCCGCCACTGGACCAGAAATTAACGCTCGCGGAAGGAAGAAACGCCGATAACGAAAAACAAAAAGGAAAAACGCAAAAGAAACCAAGCTACATAGAAGGAAAAAAAGGAAAAAAAATATATATGAAGGTAAGAATCTCAAGAGGAAGAGGACAAGAACTACATAGAAGAAGGGAAGAAAGGAAGAGGAAGAGGTAGATATGGAAGGGAAAAAAGGGTGGCAAAGGAAAGAAAGAGAGGAAATAAAAACAAACAAACAAAGGGTAAGAAATAAACACGAGAAATGGGAAGAAAGAAGGAGAGGAGAGTAAAAGGGTAGCTATGGAGGGAAAAGGAGAGGCTAAGGAAGGAAAGAGGAAGAGAGAAAACAAAAGAGTGGAGGAATAAATGAAGGAAAGAGAAAAAGAGAAAACAAAAGAGTGGAGGAAGAAATAAGTACTTGGAAAGGGAAGGAAGGAAGGAAGGAAGAAAGGAAAGAACGAAGTAAATGAGGTAAAAAAACAAAACAAAAAGAAACAATGGTAAAGAGAAAGAGGGGGTAAGGAGAGAGAGGAAGAGAGAGAAAAATAGAATGAAATAAGTACGTGGAATGGGAAGGAGGGAAGGAGGGAAGGAAGTAAAGGAGGTAAGAGGGAAAGAAAGCAAAAAAGAAACAAAGCTAAGGAAATAGGAAAAAAAAATATATTCAACAAGGAAAAAAATAGAATAATCGCGATAATGTCTTTAATTTGCCTTCCGTTACCTTCTTTTTAAATGGGTATCGAGGGATTATATTTTTTCTGCCATTTAATTTTTTCTCCTCCCATTTACTTTTTTCTTCTCCCATTTACTTTTTTCTTCTCCCATTTACTTTTTTTTCTTCCATTTACTTTTTTCTTCTTCCATTTACTTTTTTCTCCTCCCATTTACTTTTCTCTTCTCCCATTTACTTTTTTCTTCTCCCATTTACTTTTTTTCTTCTCCTGTTTACTTTTTTCTTCCCCCATTTACTTTTTTCTTTTCCCATTTACGCTTTTTTCTTCTCCCATTTACTTTTTTCTTCCTCAATTTACTTTTTTCTTCTCCCATTTACTTTTTTCTTCTCCAATTTACTTTTTTCTTCTCCCATTTACTTTTTTCTTCTCCCATTTACTTTTTTCTTCTCCAATTTACTTTTTTCTTCTCCCATTTACTTTTTTCTTCTCCCATTTACTTTTTTCTTCTCCCATTTACTTTTTTCTTCTCCCATTTACTTTTTTCTTCTCCCATTTACTTTTTTCTTCTCCCATTTACTTTTTTCTTCTCCCATTTACTTTTTTCTTCTCCCATTTACTTTTTTCTTCCTCAATTTACTTTTTTCTTCTCCCATTTACTTTTTTCTTCTCCCATTTACTTTTTTCTTCTCCCATTTACTTTTTTCTTCCCCAATTTACTTTTTTTCTTCCCATTTACTTTTTTCTTCTCCCATTTACTTTTTTCTTCTCCCATTTACTTTTTTCTTCCCCAATTTACTTTTTTCTTCTCCCATTTACTTTTTCTTCCCCAATTTACTTTTTTCTTCTCCCATTTACTTTTTTCTTCCCCAATTTACTTTTTTTTCTCCCATTTACTTTTTTCTTCTCCCATTTACTTTTTTCTTCCCCAATTTACTTTTTTCTTCTCCCATTTACTTTTTTCTTCCCCAATTTACTTTGTTCTTCTCCCATTTACTTTTTTCTTCCTCAATTTACTTTTTTCTTCTCCCATTTACTTTTTTCTTCTCCCATTTACTTTTTTCTTCTCCCATTTACTTTTTTCTTCCCCAATTTACTTTTTTCTTCTCCCATTTACTTTTTTCTTCCCCAATTTACTTTTTTCTTCTCCCATTTACTTTTTTCTTCCCCAATTTACTTTTTTCTTCTCCCATTTACTTTTTTCTTCTCCCATTTACTTTTTTCTTCCCCAATTTAATTTTTTCTTCTCCCATTTACTTTTTTCTTCCCCAATTTACTTTTTTCTTCTCCCATTTACTTTTTTCTTCCCCAATTTACTTTTTTCTTCTCCCATTTACTTTTTTCTTCCCCAATTTACTTTTTTCTTCTCCCATTTACTTTTTTCTTCTCCCATTTACTTTTTTCTTCCCCAATTTACTTTTTTCTTCTCCCATTTACTTTTTTCTTCCCCAATTTACTTTTTTCTTCTCCCATTTACTTTTTTCTTCTCCCATTTACTTTTTTCTTCCCCAATTTACTTTTTTCTTCGCCCATTTACTTTTTTTCTCCCCAATTTACTTTTTTCTTCTCCCATTTACTTTTTTCTTCCCCCATTTACTTTTTTCTTCTCCCATTTACTTTTTTCTTCCCAATTTCATTTTTTTTCTTCTCCCATTTACTTTTTTCTTCCCAGTTTCCTTTTTTTCTCCCATTTACTTTTTTTCTTCCCAATTTATTTTTTCTTCTCCCATTTACTTTTTTCTTCCCCAATTTACTTTTTTCTTCTCCCATTTACTTTTTTCTTCCCCAATTTACTTTTTTCTTCTCCCATTTACTTTTTTCTTCCCCAATTTACTTTTTTCTTCTCCCATTTACTTTTTTCTTCCCCAATTTACTTTTTTCTTCTCCCATTTACTTTTTTCTTCCCCAATTTACTTTTTTCTTCTCCAATTTACTTTTTTCTTCCCCAATTTACTTTTTTCTTCTCCCATTTACTTTTTTCTTCCCCAATTTACTTTTTTCTTCTCCCATTTACTTTTTTCTTCTCCCATTTACTTTTTTCTTCCCCAGTTTACTTTTTTCTTCTCCCATTTACTTTTTTCTTCCTCAATTTACTTTTTTCTTCTCCCATTTACTTTTTTCTTCTCCCATTTACTTTTTTCTTCCCCAATTTACTTTTTTCTTCTCCCATTTACTTTTTTCTTCTCCCATTTACTTTTTTCTTCCCCAATTTACTTTTTTCTTCTCTCATTTACTTTTTCTCTTCCCATTTCCTTTTTCTTTTCCCATTTACTTTTTCTTCTCCCATTTATTTTTTCCTTCAATAATTTACTTTATTTCTTCTTCCATTTACTTTTTTCTTCTCTCACTATTTTTTTCTTCTTTCATTTACTTTTTCTTCTCCCATCTACTTTTTTTCTTCCCCATTTACTTTTCTTCTCCTATTTACTTTTTTTTCTTCTATTTACTTTTTCTTCTCCCATTTACTTTTTTTTCTTGTCCCATTTACTTATTTCTTCAACCATTTACTTTTCTTCTCCCATTTACATTTGTTCTTCTCCCATATACTTTTTCGTCTCCCATTTACTTTTTCTTCTCCCATTTACTTTTTCTTCTCCCATTTACATTTGTTCTTCTCCCATATACTTTTTCGTCTCCCATTTACTTTTTCTTCTCCCATTTACTTTTTTTTCTCCCATTTACATTTGTTCTTCTCCCATATACTTTTTCGTCTCCCATTTACTTTTTCTTCTCCCATTTACTTTTTCTTCTCCCATTTACTTTTTCTTCTTCCATTTACTTTGTTCTTCTCCCATTTACTTTTTTTCTTCTCCCATTTACTTTTTTCTTGTCCTTTTTACTTTTTTCTTCTCCCATTTACTTTTTTCCTCCCATTTACTTTTTTTCCCCATAAACTTTTCCTTCCCTTCCTTTCAATGTCTTCGTATCCAGTAAATAAAGTTTTCCTATCCTCTTTTTATTTTCCTTTTTTTCCAATTTTTTCTTCATATACACGGATTTAAGTTTTATTTTTTCCATTTTTTTACTTTTCTTTCAAAATTTTTTTTCATTTTCGTGGAATCATATATTCTTCCTTTTTTTTCTTCATTTACAAGGATTCAGTTTTTTTTCCTCTTTTTTCACTTTGCTTTGTAATATTTGTTTTCATTTTCGGGGAATCAGATTTTCTTCTATTTTCTTCTTTTTCCTTTCCTTTCTTTGATTTTCTTCGTATCCGCCGAATTAAGGTTTCTTCAGTTCTTTTTTCTTCTTTCGCTCCTTCCTCTTTATCTGCTTTTTATCCGGTGAATTAATTTTCTTCCCCAATTTGGATTCTTATTTTTCTTTCCTTTTTCTTTACTTTATATCAACGGCTTTATTTTTCCTTCCCCCTATTTACCTTTTCTAGTCTTGAATTTTTTTTATCAGCGGATTTTTTTCTATTTTTCCCTTTCTACCTCTTTATATTCATGAGATTCAGTTTTCTTTCACTTTCCTTTTCTCTTTGTTTTTCCTTTTATTTTCTTATAATTTTATAATGAAAGGAGTCCAGCTTTCCTACTCTATCCCCTTTTCTTCCACTTTTCCTTCCCATTTCTTCTTATCATGAAAGTTAAAATTCTTCCTCTGTTACATACCTTTTCTTCCTCATTAAGAGTTCAGCTTTCCTCCTCCTCCATTACTTTTTTTCCTTTTATCCCTTTTCTTCACATCGGGGAAGTAAAGATTATCTCGCCCATTACTTTCCTTCTTTTCTTTTTTATCATTATTTCGAATCAGTTAATTTTCCTCCTCCATTACTTTCCTTTTCTTTCCTTCCGCTTTTTTCTTTCCGTCTTTTTCTTAATTTCTTTTCTTCCATTCTTTCTCTCCTTCCACCTGTGAAGTTTGGAACACCTGTGATTAAATATAATTGGTCGTAAGTGAGAGTTCAACGAGGTGAGGCGTGAGGGGCCGGCTCTCTCTCTCTCTCATAGGTGTCATCTTCTGTCGTTGCTTTATCATTGTTTTTTGGGTCATTTAGGTTAGTTTATTTTCATTTATTTGTCTATTTATATTTTGTGTGTAGTTATGTCTGTCTATCTGTCTGTCTGTCTTTGTCTGTCTGTCTGTCTGTCTGTCTTTGTCTGTCTGTCTGTCTGTCCGTCTGTCCGTCTGTCTTTGTCTGTCTGTCTGTCTTTGTCTGTCTGTCTGTCTTTGTCTGTCTTTGTCTGTCCGTCTGTCTTTGTCTGTCTTTGTGTGTCTGTCTGTATTTCTCTGTCTATTATTTTCCACTTTACATTTACTTTTGTGCAATAATAATTTGTTCTTTGTCTTCCTATACAACCTGATATAGTTTGATCATGAATTTCTTTTACTTTTCTAAGATATAAAAAAAAACAAAGAGGAAAAAAAAATATGGCAATAAAAAATGTATAAAATAGGACCACAAAACAAAATAAAATGAGGAAGTAAGAACGGAAAGAAACATAGACAGACAGATAGATAGATAGATAGATAGATAGAGAGTGGGAAAGAGAATGTCTGTGTCTGAAATATGTATAAAATGATTACGGAAAGAGATACAGAGACAGATAGATAGATAGATAGAGAGAGATAAGAAATAGATAATGGAGAAAAAAAGATATATAGATAGACAGCCAGATATAGATAGATAGACAGAGATAGAGAGAGAGAAAGAAGAAATAGATAGATGGAGAAAAAAATAAATATAGATAGATAGCCAAATACAGATAGATATATAGATAGAGATAGAGAGAGAGAGAAAGAAGAAATAGATAGATGGAGAGAAAAGATATAGAGATAGACAAATATAGATAGATAGATAGATGAAAGATAAAAAAAGAGGAGAGAGAGATAGAGCAAGAGAGCATCTGTGTCTGTCTGTCTCCTTGGCGCGGCACAGTGTCATCGCGTCTTATTACAGCTTGTCGATAAGGGTGAATATTTAATGGCGCCGCTGCATTAGAGCACCGAAACCTCCTGAGCGCTTCTCGGGGCATTAAAATGTTATATGAAATGTCACTCATCCTTAAGGTAACTGTCAGGCTCGTGTGTGTGTATGCGTGCGTGCGTGAGTGTGTGGGGGGGGTAGTGGGGGAGGGTGCGTGTGCGTGTGTGTGTGCGTGTGTGTGTGTGTGATGAGGAGGAAGATTTGAAGGAAGAGGGAAGAAAGGAGGAAGAAGAGAAGGAAGAGGGGAAGATAAGAAAGATGATGATGATGATGATGATGATGATGATGATGATGAGGAGGAGGAGGAGGAGGAGGAGGAGAAATAGAATAACGAGAATGGGAATGAAGATGAGGAGGAAAGGATAAGAAAGATGAGAAGGAAGAGGAAGAGGATGGGGGGGGGGAGGAGGAGGAGGAGGAGGAGGAGGAGGAGGAGGAGGAGAATACCTGCTGAATGATTATGGACACCTTAATCTCCCTTGATAATTCCGGGTGACAAGAATTGATGACCTTATTATGCATTCTCTCTCTCTCTCTCTCTCTCTCTCTCTCTCTCTCTCTCATCCCTTATGCAATGAAATATTCTCACAAACTCAGGGACTTCGGAAAGGCTTGCCACATTTTCTCCAATTTTTCTTTTCAATATTTTCAATTTAATCTTTTTTCATCATCTCCTTCTCTTCCTCCTTCTGCTCCTTTACTCCTGGAAGAGAGATGACAACAGATTCGATACAGGTTTCCAAATACCCGAACAAGTTGAATCATTAATGTCAATGTCTTTTTTCATCTCCAAACTAACGTGGTGAGTAGAAAATATAACCGTCTGTAAATTCAACCTGAGAGATGCAACGCAGAAACTGATAAGATTATTTGTTTCTCTAATCGAATCCTCCGTCCCTGCAACAACCTTCCTGCAGAAATAATTAGTGCGAGATCGACTTTTTCACACTTAGTAGCAACGGGAGTGAATCTAAAGGCGAATTACGAAGAGACAAGAAATATTTTAAACTGTTTTGCAAATAAAATAAACCCACAGAGCTACTTTTCTTTCTGTTTCCTGCTTTTCCATGCCCCTATGTTTCCTCCTCCTCCTTCTCCTCCTCCTCCTTCTCCAGACATAAATCTTTCTGGTCTTCCTTACCACTCTTTCATTCTTCTTTTCATAATTCTTCTTTTCAGTCTTTTCTACCCACCGCTCTCTTTCACATGACTTTCGTGTTCCTCCTCTTTACCTAGAGCGGAAGAAAGGAGGGAGGGAAGAAGAGGAGGAGGAGGGAGAGAGAGAAAGAGAGGAGGGAGGCAGGGAGGGGGGCAGAGTAGGATGGACACTGAGGAAGGGAGAGAAAGGGAGTGAGAAAGAGGGAACGTAAAGAGTGTGAGGAAAGAGAAAGTGGGAGGGAGAGAGGAAGGAGGAATGAAGTAGTGAGTGAGTGAGGGAGAGGCGGAGAGATAAAGGAGAGGAGGGAAAGAAGTACCAAGAAAGGAAGGGAATCAGTGGGAATGAAGGAGGGAAGGAGAGAGAAAAGGTGGGAGGGAGAGGGAGAGAGAGAAAGGAACAGAAGGAAAATCGGAGAAAGGGTGAAAGTAAGGGAGGGAGGGAGCAAATGAGGGAGGAAGAAAGAGAGTGAGAGGGAGGAGGAAGGAAGCAAGGAAGGAAAAAAGAAGAGTGTAAGAGAGAAAAAGGAATAACAGGACGAAAGGAAGGATTAGGAGAGAACGGAGTAAGGAAATGAGGGAAAAAAGAGTATAAAAAGAGGAAATCAGGAAGCGAGAGAAGGGAGGAAGGGAGAAAGAGAGGAAGAGAGAGAGAAGAAAAGGAATAAGAGGAAGAAAGGAAGGAGTAGGAGAGAACGGAGTAAGCAAATGAGGGAAAAAAGAGAATAAAAAGAGGAAATCAGGAAGCGAGAGAAGGGAGGAAGGGAGAAAGAGATGAAGAGAGAGAGAAGACAAGGAAAAAGAGGAAGAAAGGAAGGAGTGGGAGAGAACGGAGTAAGGAAATGAGGGAAAAAAAGAGTATAAAAAGAGGAAATCAGGAAGCGAGAGAAGGGAGGAAGGGAGAAAGAGAGGAAGAGAGAGAGAAGACAAGGAAAAAGAGGAAGAAAGGAAGGAGTGGGAGAGAACGGAGTAAGCAAATGAGGGAAAAAAAAAGTTTAAAAAGAGAGAATCAGGGAGCGAGAGAAGAGAGGAAGGAAGAAAGAGAGGAAGAGAGAGAAGAAAAGGAAGAAGAGGACGAAAGGAGAGAACAAGTAATTAAGATGGAAGGGAGTAACCAAAGGAGGGAGGAAAAGGGAGAATGTAAGAAAGAGCGAATCAGAGAGAGAGAATGTTAAAGGGAGGGAGGAAGAAGGGAGAAAGCAAGAAAGGGAGAGAGGGAGGGAGAAAGAGTGTGTTAAGAGATAGAATGGAAGGGAGGAAGAACGTTAGTGTTAGAAAGAGAAAATAAGGGAGTGAGAGAATAGGAAGGGAGGAAGGGAGGGGAAAGGAAGGAAGTAAGGTGAGGGAGGGAGGGAGAGAGATCGTCAAGAGAAAGGAAATATAAGAAGGGGAAATAAGGGAGTGAGAGAATATGCAAGGGAGTGAGGAAGGAAGGGAGAAGGGGAAGGGTGGGGGGTGACAGGGGAGGGCAAGGGAAGGGAGAAAGTAAGAAGATGAGGGAGAGTGAAAGCAAAATGTAAAAAAGACGGAATAAGAAAGTGAGAGAATATGCAAGAGGAGTGAGTGTAAGGGAGGCAGAGGAAAGGTAGGGAGGGAGGTGTCATGGGGGGGGGGCAGGGGGGGCAGGGGTAGCAGGGGGCCCCCGGCATTAGGTCTATGAGCGGCGGCGGAGTCTTGTGCTGGGGCGTGTGCTGCTGAATGACAAGTTAAATTGGAGTTATAAAATATACGTTCCCGCGGGGCCAAAAACTGCATTTGTGAACCATTAATTTTTGAGGCGCCTGAGGGAGAGGCGTGTAGTGCCGAATGGAGGAGGAGGAGGAGGAGGGGAGGAGGAGGGGAGGAGGAGGAAGAAGAGGAAGGAAGGAAGATAGGGAAGGAAAAAAGATGGAAGAGGTGATGCTGGAGTAAGAATAGAGGAAAAGAGGAGGAAAAGAGAAAAGAGGAAAAAGGGAAGAGGGGAGAAGGAGGAGGAGGAAGCGAAAAATGAAGATAGGGAAGGAAAAAAGGTGGATGAGGTAATGCTGGAGAAAAGAGGATCCATGGAAAGAGGGAAGAGAGGAGGAAGAGTAGGAGGAGGAGGAAGAAGAGGAAAGATAAGGAAAAGAAATACGAGTAAAATGAAAAGTGGAGAAGGTTGAAATGTACATACTAAATAGGTGGAAAGGAGACATGGAAAGAGGGAAGGAAGAAGGATGAAATAGTGAAGAAGAGGAAGAGAAGAAGTGGACGGAGAAGGGAGGGCGATAGATAGAAAAGAAAGGGGAAAAAGAAAGAATGGAGAAGGTTGACTGTAGATGTTTAAGTAAGAAAGAGAAAATGGGAAGGCAAAAAAATGGTGAAGAGGTGAAGAGAAAACGAATGAAGGGGAAAGGAAGGGAATGAGAGGAGAATGTAGATAGTAGATGAGGGAAGGGGAGGAAAAGGAAGGGAGGGCGGGAGAGAAGGGGAAGCTGTGAAGGGGAAGCAGGAATTAAGGAGAAGAAGCAGAAGGTGGTGTGAGGGAAGGAGGAGGAAAAGGAAGACGAAATAAACGAGGAAAAAAAGAAAATGAGGAAAAAGAGCAAGCAAGAATAAGCAGGAATTAAGAAGCAGATGATGATGTGAGGAAAGGAGAAGGAAGAGGAAGAGAAAATAAACGAGGAAAATAAATGAAAACAAGGAAAGAAAATAAACAAGAAAACGTATGATACGGAAAGAATAAACAAAACTCATAGCGAAGAAAAGTTAAACCAAATAAACAAAAAAAGCAACAATAAAAATCCGAAGACAAAATAGAGAAGGCAAAATATACATGAAATTAATTGAGAAGCGAAAGTAACAAAATAAAAGAGAAAATATGCAGTAAAATAAGATAAACCAAAGCAAAGAGAGATAGAGAGAGATAAGAGAGATAAGAGAGAGAGAGAGAGAGAGAGAGAGAGAGAGAGAGAGAGAGAGAGAGAGAGAGAGAGAGAGAGAGAGAGAGAGAGAGAGAGAGACCTTACATCTTTTCTTCCTTCTCTTCTTCATCTCTTTAAATTCTTAGTCTTGTGTAACTCTCCTCCACCGTCTCATCATCTAGAAATCTCCTCCTCCTTCCTTCCTTCCTTCCCCCCTTTCCTCCCTTCCTAGTTCCTTTCTTCTTCCTTCTTCCTTTCTTCCTCCCCTCCCTTCTTCTTTACCTCTCACCCTCTTACCTTCACTCCCTTTCTCTTTACTTCCTTCTTCTTTCCCTTCCTTCCTTTCATCCCACTTTCCCTCAAACCCTCCTTCCCTTTCACATCGCTGTCTCACTCCTTCCTTCCTTCCATCCCTCTCTCCTCCCTTCCTTCATTCTTCTCTTCATACCTCCTTTCCTCCTTCCTCCCCTTCTTCTGTCTTTCCTTCCTCCCTTCCTTCCTTTCCTCCCCTTCTTCTGTCTTTCCTTCCTCCCTTCCTTCCTCATCCCTTCCCTTCTTCTGTCCTTCTTTCCTTCCTTCCTTCCTTCCTTCCCTCCTTCTTCCCTCCTTCCTTCCTCCCTTTCCTCCGACTCGTCCTGAAAAATTTTAAAGCCCGCCAAATGGATCTCGCTCTCCCACGGGTCATGAAATTATTGATGCACATTTTTTCGTTGATGCCGCCGCCGTGGGAGAAGAGGAGGAGGAGGAGGAGGAGGAGGAGGAGAAATGGAGGAGGAGGAGGAGGAGGAGGAGGGAAAATATGGAGAAAAATAATTAGAAGAAGAGGCAGAAGAAGACAAAGAAGAAGAAGAAGTAGAAGTAGAAGAAGGAGACGAAGAGGAAAACATGAGGAGGAGGAACAAGAAGACTTAGCATAAACAAGACGAAAGAGAGGAAACGAAGAAGAAAATGAAGAAAAAATGAGGTAAAAAAAGATGAAAAATAAGAATAGAAAATGAGAAACGAAGATGAGGAAAGATAATATGAAAGAGAAAGAAAGATAACATACCGGAGGAGGAGGAGGAAGAAGACAAGGGAAGAGGAGGAAGACAAGGGAAGAGGAGGAAGAAGACAAGGGAAGAGGAGGAAGACAAGGGAAGAGGAGGAAGAAGACAAGGGAAGAGGAGGAAGACAAGGGAAGAGGAGGAAGAAGACAAGGGAAGAGGAGGAAGAAGACAAGGGAAGAGGAGGAAGACAAGGGAAGAGGAGGAAGAAGACAAGGGAAGAGGAGGAAGAAGACAAGGGAAGAGGAGGAAGAAGAGAAAAGAAGAGGAGGAAGAAGACAAGGGAAGAGGAGGAAGACAAGGGAAGAGGAGGAAGAAGACAAGGGAAGAGAAGGAAGAAGACAAGGGAAGAGGAGGAAGAAGAGAAGGGAAGAGGAGGAAGAAGAGAAGGAAGATGGGAGGAGGAGGGAAGATCTCATGACTATTTGATCGTCTCCGGATGGCTTCGCTACATCTCGCGTGAGGAATAAAAAAATAAAGATTAAAAAAAAGGAAAACAATATTGATCGGATGCATTTTTCCCGCCGCCGCCGCCACCTGTGAACACCTGTGTTTAATTCACCTGGGCTGAGAGGAGGCGGCTTCTTCCCCCTCCTCCTCCTCCTCCTCCTCCTCCTCCTCCTCCACGGATCTTCTTCTTAAGGCAATTTGTGCGGTGAAGGTTTGACAGGTGTGTGTGTGTGTGTGTGTGTGTGTGTGTGTGTGTGTGTGTGTGTGTGTGTGTATACCAATCTTTCTATCTGTCTATCTATCTAGTGGAGAGAGAGAGAGAGAGAGAGAGAGAGAGAGAGAGAGAGAGAGAGAGAGAGAGAGAGAGAGAGAGAGAGAGAGAGAGAGAGAGAGAGAGAGAGAGAGAGAGAGAGAGAGAGAGAGAGAGAGAGAGAGAGAGAGAAATGAGACCGGAGATGAATGATGGAGTGACGTGGAGGCTGTGGTGGCGATGGAGAAGGTGAGGACTGAGGGAGATAGTGTGGAGAAGAAAAATTATGGATGTGGAGAAGTAAAGTAGTGGAGAGAGGTGTGGAGGAGGAAAGGTGGAAGAATGAGGAGGTAAGGAGGCACGGTGGAGAGTGAAGATGAAGATGAGAAGCATGAGTTGGAAGAGGAGGAGAAGCATACTGATGAAAATGATGATGATGATGATGATGTAACGGAGAAAGGGAAGAGGAGGAAAAGACAAAAAAAGGATGATGCCAATGAAGTATGAAAGTGATGAAGGAGAGAAAAAAAAAAGAACAGGGTAGAACGGAACGAAGTAGAGATGATGGAAGAATTTGTGGAATAGATGATGGAAGAAGTGGAAGCAGTGGAATAGAGAAAGTGAGAGAAAAAGCTAGAGATGGGAGAGGTGGAGCAAGTGGAAGAAAATGTGAATTATATGGAGAAGAAAAATGAAAATGGGAGTGAAATGAATGAGGAAGAAAATGAAAAGGAGGAAATGAAAAGAATGAGGAAGAGAATGAAAAGGAGGGAATGAAAAGAATGAGGAAGAGAATGAAAAGGAGGAAATGAAAAGAATGAGAAAGAGAATGAAAAGGAGGGAATGAAAAGAATGAGAAAGGGAATGAAAAGGAGGGAATGAAAAGAATGAGAAAGAATGAAAAGGAGGGAATGAAAAGAATGAGGAAGAGAATGAAAAGGAGGGAATGAAAAGAATGAGGAAGAGAATGAAAAGGAGGGAATGAAAAGAATGAGAAAGAGAATGAAAAGGAGGGAATGAAAAGAATGAAGAAGAGAATGAAAAGGAGGGAATGAAAAGAATGAGGAAGAGAATGAAAAGGAGGGAATGAAAAGAATGAGAAAGAGAATGAAAAGGAGGAAATGAAAAGAATGAGGAAGAGAATGAAAAGGAGGAAATGAAAAGAATGAGAAAGAGAATGAAAAGGAGGAAATGAAAAGAATGAAGAAGAGAATGAAAAGGAGGAAATGAAAAGAATGAGGAAGAGAATGAAAAGGAGGAAATGAAAAGAATGAAGAAGAGAATGAAAAGGAGGAAATGAAAAGAATGAGAAAGAGAATGAAAAGGAGGAAATGAAAAGAATGAAGAAGAGAATGAAAAAAAGGAAATGAAAAGAATGAGAAAGAGAATGAAAAGGAGGAAATGAGAAGAATGAGGAAGAGAATGAAAAGGAGGAAATGAAAAGAATAAGGAAGAGAATGAAAAGGAAAAGCTGGAGGAGATTAAGTATTGAGTGGAGGAAGAGAAGGAGGCGGAAGAAAAGAATGAGAAGATGGAGAGAAGAGTGGAGAGAAGTGAAGGAGGAGGAGGTGGAAAACTAAAAGAATGAATGGCACGGAGAAGGAAACGATAAGTAGGTAAAAGGAGAGGAAAGATGAAGTTGAGGAGGAGGAGGTGGAGGAGGAGGAGGTGGAGGATGTGGAGGAGACTAGTTTTGTCAGAGGGAAGTTTGACATATGGCCTGGAGATGACTCTGGAGCCGCCCATACCATGTAGTGGGTGACTGATGGAGAGAGGGAGGGAGAGGGAGAAAGGGAGAGAGAGGGAGAGAGGGAGAGGGGATGGAGGGAGAGGTGAGAGGCGTGGAGGGAGGGTGAGTGATGAAGAGTTGGTGGGGAGGGAGAGAGAGGGAGGGAGAGAGAGGGAGAGGGAAAGTGAGTGATGGAGTCAGGGAGGAGGAGGAGGAGGAGGAGGAGGAGGAGGAGGAGGAGGATGAGGATGAAGAGGAGGAAGGAAGGAAAGAAAATCAAGAGAGAGAGAGAGAGAGAGAGAGAGAGAGAGAGAGAGAGAGAGAGAGAGAGAGAGAGAGAGAGAGAGAGAGAGAGAGAGAGAGAGAGAGAGAGAGAGAGATAGAGAGAGAGAGAGAGAGAGAGAGAGAGAGAGAGAGAGAGAGAGAGAGAGAGAGAGAGAGAGAGAGAGAGAGAGAGAGAGAGAGAGAGAGAGAGAGAGAGAGAGAGAGATGAGGTGATGGAGAGGAGTTTTTCCCGATTCGTGATGGATGATGGGGAGGAGGAGGAGGAGGAGGAGGGCGGGAGAAGGGCGGAGGGAAGGAGGAGAAAAAGAGGAGAGGAGGGAAGAGGAAGGCAGTGACCAAGAGAGATGAGGAGAAGGACCATTGATCACGAGACCCAAGATAATAATAATAATAATAATAATAATAATAATAATAATAATAATAATAATAATAATAATAATAATAATGTTAATGAGAAAGCAAATGAATACAAATAAAACACACACACACACACACACACACACACACACACACACACACACACACACACACACACACACACACACACACACACACACACACACACACACACACATCCATATACAAAACACACAAACAAACACATACACACACACATACATACGTACATTGAAAAAAAAGGGAAAAGAAAGTGTAAGAGGATAGCTATGGAAGAAAAAGAAGTGTGTCAAGGAAGGAGAGAGGAAAAGGAAAAGGGGAAACTAAAACATTCACACACAAAAACAACAACAACAACAACATACTGACCAACCAACAGACAGACTTACAAACAGACACAGACAGACAGAATCACAGACAGGCAGAGAGACGGACCGAGGCAGCGTTCCTTCATACACACACACACACACACACACACACACACACTGACACCAACCAACCAACACACAGACAGACACACAGACCTACCGACAGAGAGACCAACCGACAGACAGACCAACCGACGGAGCGAGCGAGCGGGCGGGTCAGCGTAATATAATAATTGTAGGGGTGCATCTGTTTAAATAATTAACAACACACAGCCTAATGGTTCGCCGGGCGCATAATCATCCATTACCCTGATTTAATTTTATATATTTCATTGTAAATTTCTACAGCTCTTGTTGCATAGGTAATGGCCCGAAGCTTTTTTTTTTTAATTATTTACCGGCCTGGGTGGTGGTGGTGGTGGTAGTGGTGGTGGTGTTGGTGGTAGTGGTGGAGGTGGTGGTGGTGGGGTCTTGCCTCTGTGCCTGTTTGTGTGTTTGTTTAGTGTGATTCTGTGTTTGCGTGTCGGTTAGTCTGTTTGTGTGTATTATCAGTGTGTGTGTGTGTTTGTGTGTGCGTGTGTGCGTTACAGTAATTAAGTCGAAGGTTTGAATATGCTTATCACGCCCTCCTGCTTAAGTCTGGTCCAATTAATTTACTCACTTTGTTGTTCACTTAATAAACAAACAAAACTCTCATCGCCCGCGTCCTAGTTTATTTTGGAGGAGGAGGAGGAGGAGGAGGAGGAGGAGGAGGGTGAGAGTGATGGAAAAGAAGAATAATGAAATGAAGGAAAGAGGAAGGAACGAGGTGAGAGAAAGGACGAGGAAAGGGAAAAGAAAAGACTAAAGGAGAGGAAAGTAAAAGGAAGGAAAAGAAGGAAAGGAAGATGAGAGGAAATAAATGAAGCAAAGAAAAGCAAAAAAGAGAAATGGGAAAAAAGGAAAGGGAAAGAATGGACACGAGAAAAGGAGGAGGAATTAGAGAAGGTAGGGTAAAAGGAAAATAAGAGAAAGGAATGAGGGAGAGAAAGGGATGGAGGATGGAAGAGGGGAGGATAAGAAATGAAGAGATTAATGCAGCTGGAGAAAAGGGAGAAGAGGGGAGAGATAAGGGAGGGAGAAGGAGAGAGAGAGGGAGAGGGAAAGAAAGTTCAAAGGGGAGGAGAGGAAAAAATGATAAGTTGTAGGAAGGGAGGAAAGGGGGAAGAGACGGAGGAGGAGGAGAGGGAGGAGAAGAGAAAAGAGAGAGAGAAGGTGTAAAGGAAAGAAAGGGAGAAAGGAAGGAGAATGAAAAATAAAAAAATAAAATCAATCGTCAATGAGATGGGAGAAATAAAGTCGAAAAGATGAATGGCAAGAATGAATGAAAAGAAGAAAGTAAGAAAACGAAAAAAAAAGGAAAAAAGGAAGACGAGGAGGATGAGACGGAGAAAAAATGGATGAAAAGTAAAAGTTTAAGATGAACGAATGAGTGACCAACCGATGTAATGACGGACAAAACGACGAAAAAGAAAGACGGAGGAGAATGAAGAAAGAAAAAGAAAGAAGAGGAGGAGGAGGAAAAGGAAGAAGAAAAGAGATTTATAAAGAAGTGTTTGGAGGGGAATGGCAAACGAAAATAAAAGAGAAGAGGAGGAGGAGGAGAAGGAGAAAAGAGAAATAAAGTATAAATAAAGGATTAAAAAAATAGCGAGAAGAAAAACAAGAATAAAAAAGAAAGATAAGGAGAAACAGGTGAATCTATGAAGGGAAGAAGAAGAAGAAGAAGAAGAAGAAGAAGGTGAAAGGAGTGACGATAAAATATATAGAATGATCGATAGATATAAATAGATACAGATAGATAGATAGAGGTAGAGAGACATACATGCATACACACACACATACAGACAGACAGACAGACAGAAGGAAAGGATCGGGGGTGGGGGGGGTAACCTTTCGGGCGGGTGCATTCTCAGAAGACACTCGCTCGCCGCTGCAACAAAGCCCAGACATGTGGCTCGGGCTTATCACGCTGCCCTTACGCTGCCTGATAACATTGAAGGGTTACTGAGGGGCGCCATTAGCCAAAACGAGGGAGGAAGGGGGAGGAGGCAGAGGGGTATGGTGGTGGTGGGGGGGGGGGAAGTGGAGGAGGAGGAGGGAGTAGGGAAGGAAGGGTAAAGAGAGTACAATTCTTAGAGGGATGTGGAGGAGGGAGGTAGAAGGGTTATGGTGGTAGTGGAAGTGGGTGAGGTGGAAGAGGGAGGCAGATGGGGAGGAAGAGTAAAGAAAGCACAGTTCTTGAAGGGATGTGGAGGAGGGAGAGATGTGGAGAGGTTATGGTGGTAGTGGAAGTGGGTGAGGTGGAAGAGGGAGGCAGATGGGGAGGAAGAGTAAAGAAAGTACAGTTCTTGAAGGGATGTGGAGGAGGGAGAGATGTGGAGGGATGAGGGGGAAGGGGTGGTGGGAGGAGGTGAGTGTTTGTGAAGTGGATGAGGGAGGCAGTAGAGGAGGAAGGGTAAGAGAAGAGTAGCTTTTGGGGTGGAAGTGTAGGGGGAGAAAGTGGGGAAGGGAGGAATGAGGTGGAGGGAGGGTAGAGGGATGAGGTGGAAGAGGAAGGTAGTGGAGGACGAAGAGTGGGGGAGTTTGCTGACATGGGAGGGAAGGAGGAGGAAGATATGATGTGGAGGGGTGGTGGAGGTGGAGCATGTGTGTGGAGAAAAAAAATGGAGAAAGTGGAAGACGAGGAGGAGGTGGAAATATTCGAGGAGCAAGAGAGTCGGTGGAGGTGGTGGATAAGAACAAAATTTAATATGGGTGAAAACTGATAGATAGATAAATAGATAGACAGAGAGAAAGATGGATAGATAAATGGCAATAATATAACAAGCCAGCACCCACAATTTCTTTAATACAAAAACAAACAAACAAACAAACAAACAAACATTAATCCACCAGTCGAAAGGAGAGATGAAAATAAATAACAGCAACACTACAAGAGGAGAGGAAGACAGGAGGAGAAGGAGGAGGAGGAGGAGAAGGAGGAGGGATAGAGGAGGAAGAGGTGGATAGAAAGGAGGAGCAACTCTGGGGAGGGAGAGGAGGAAGGGCTGGTGGAGGCAAGGGAGTGGGAAGGAAAGGGGAGGAGTTGAAGAAAGTAAGGGAGGGAGGGAGAGGGGGAGGAAGGGAGGCGTGGCAAGAAAGGGAAGCAGCGAGGAAGGGAGGGCAGGGGAGGAGGGGGTGCAGGGGGGGCGAGGGAGGGCAGCCTGAATATTAATTGCTCCTCAAATCAAAATTCCGAAACGAGATGTGCGACTTGAAACTTGGGCGGCAGCGGCGTCATTAGCGGGCCTCGGGGGGCGGCGCGCCTGTCTCCCCAGATGAATCCCCTCGATATTTCCCGACAGGCGGCTCGGCGCGGCCCGCCTCTCCGGGGATCTCCAATAATTGTTACATCTTGTAAAAATCTACGGAAATAAATTGACTATTCTGATATTAGCGTCAGAAACAGTGGAAAGACAATGGAAGACACTTTATTCATTATTTGCCCGCCAGAAGGAGCTAAGGCGCGCCGCCCCGCCCCCGCAAGATGGGTCCTGCGGCGCCGTGTCTTAAGGCTCATTTCGGCGGCAGCGGCGGCGGCGGCTTGGCGCGGCGGGCGTGTGGGCGGTGGAGTGTGCGCGGCGGGCCGGAGCCAGCTGGCCATAACACAGGCTACGGCTATGATTCCAAATAATTTAACTCAGCGGTAATAACAGGGAGGCTAGCCCCCTAACTCCCCCCCCCTCCTGTGGCGGCGGGGGCGGCGGCGTGGCGGCGTCACGCGAGACACCTTATAAAAACCCGGCGAGGAGGAGCCTCGAGGAGGAGGAGGAGGAGATGAGGAGCGAGATGAAAAATAAGGAGGAGGAAGGGGAGGGGATGAGTGGAGAATAGTTGGACGAGAAGGAGGAGGAAGAGAAGAAGCAGGAGGAGTAGTAGTAGGAGTAGGAGTGGGAGTAGACGGAGGAGGAAAAGGAGGAGGAAAGTGCACGGAGGGGGGGGGGGGGCTTCAGAAGGAGAATTCTCAGAGGGGAGAAGGATGTGGCTGAAAAGAAGAGTTAACAGGAGACACAGAGAAAGAGAAAGAGAGAAGAGAAACAGAGAGAAGGAGAGGAAGGAAGGAAGGAAGCAGTGTGAGTGAATGAATGAATGAATGAAGTAAGGAAGCCAGGCAATAAGGATGGAAGGAGCGAGCGAAGGAGTGATTGAGGGAGGGGGGAAGAAGAGGAAGGAAGGGAGGAGGAAAGGCGAGGAGGAAGGCCGCGCAGGAAGCAGAATGGAAGCTTTGCGAGAGTCATCTTGGGGGAACAATAAGTAGCTGGAATATGGAGGTCTTATTGTCATGATAATGGAGCTACTTTGCATCGTAATGGCGGCCGTGTGTTGCTACCCACCGGGGATATGACAGCCGGAGGAACACGCCAGCCTCGCCTCTCACCGGCTCTCCGCGGCGCTCCTAATGCAAACCCAAGACAACGCCATCCCTCTCCCCCCCTCCCTTTCTCTCTCTTATATAATCAACCCTTTCTATATTACTTTCTTATCACACCTTAACCTATTTCCCATTGATTGCTGCTGTCACTTAGCCCGATCTTATTTATTTCAATGATCCATGTTATCTTCGCTTTATTTTATATTGGGAAGGCGGTGGCTGAGTGGACAGCGTGTCGCCGAGTGGCCTAAACTACCCTATACCCACATGCTGTCCACAAGACCTGGACTCTAGATTCTCTCGTAAAGAGGATCAAAGACGAGCTCCGGGGGAAGGATAAGCTGAGCAAGATGGCGCCACTATAAACACTTGCCTGCACCACAACAGACTGGGGCCGACCGCCAGGCCCCACCAAGAAAGCCTACTGGCGCCATAGGCAGAACGTTAAAAATGCTGTTTTTTTTTTATTTATGTATCTTTATTTTCTTCTTTTTCCTATTTTATCCACTTTATCGTTAACTCTCCCTTGTTCCTCCTCATACCCGCAAGACTTACCTCTTTATTCTTCATATTTATTTTTCCATCATCATCATCATCATCATCGTTTCCTTAGTTCATGAAACGTGTACAAGTAGTTTCCTTTTCCTTACATCCTTCTCTCTCGTCGTCCATCATCCTTTCCCTATTACTTCAACAGCCCTTCCCTCTTCCCTTCGGTCTCCCTTCCCTGCCCCGCTCTTCCATCATGGCTTTCAATTGAGCTTCGTAAATGTGAACACTCCACAAGAACCTTCCTGCTGTCTCCTTACCCTTCCCTTAATTCCTCAGTCTTTGTAGTCCTTCTCTTTCCCTTCTTTTTTTTTATTGTTTCACTCTCCATCAACACTTTCCTTTTGTCATTTTGTTCCCCCTCTCTCTCTCTCTCTCTCTCTCTCTCTTACCATCTGGCCTTCCCCTTCCTTCTCTCCCTCCGCCTTCTCCATTTCCTTCCTCCCCATCTCCCTCTTCCTTCTCTACCTTTGCCTCTTCCTCCACGATTTATCTTTCGTTTTAACTGTGTCATTTCTGTCTCTCTCCTGCCCCACTTTCTCCCCCTTCATCTCCCTATCCCTTTCTCTACCCCCTCTTCTTTCCTTTTCTTCGTCTATACCCTTCCTCTCCCTCTCACCTTTTCTTCTCTGCCCTTTCCCTCTCCACCATCCATATATTTTTCTTCTCTTTTCACATTTCTCCTTATCTTTATCACCCTTTATGTCCTATTTATTCCTACGTAGTGTTCCCTCTTCTCTTCATTCATCTCCTCCCTTTCCTTATCCGCCTTTACTTCTTCTATCATCTACTTCCTCTCTTGTCCTTCCTATTTTTCCCTGTCTCCTCTCTTCTCCTTCCAGTTTTCTTCTTTCTCTTCTGATTTACCTCCTCTCCCTCTTCACTCCTCTCCTTTTCATCTCTCTTTCTCTCCTCTTTTCATCTCTCTACCTCTTCCATCATCTACTTCCTCTCTTGTCCTTCCTATTTTTCCCTGTCTCCTCTCTATTCCTTCCAGTTTTCTTCTTCCTCTTCTGATTTACCTCCTCTCCCTCTTCACTCCTCTCCTTTTCATCTCTCTTTCTCTCCTCTTTTCATCTCTTTTTCTCTCCCTCCCTCTCCGTCACCTTTCTCCCCTTCTCTCTTTCCTATCACTTCCATTTCTTCTCTCTTTCTCTCAGTTCCCCTTTTACTTCTATTTATTAATCTCTTCCCTCTCTCCCTTTATCTCTTCCCTCCTCTTTCTCCTCTCCTTTCCTTCCTATCACTCCCTTTTTGTCTTCTGTCCCTTCCCTCCAGTGTCTTCTCTCGTTCCTTCACATCTGTCTATCTCTCTCCCTCTACCTCCCTTCATCTCTCTTCTGTCTCTCCCTTTGTCTTTTCTCTCTTGCTCCTATAGTGTTCCTCTTCTTCTCCCTTCACAACTTTCTATTTATTTTCTTCTCTACCTCCTTGACCCTCTCTTTCCCTCTCCTCTTCTCCTCTGCTCGATTCTCACTCCCCTCTTCTTCTTTCATACCTTTCCATCTCTCTTCTATACCTGGTCGGCCTTCTCCCTTCCCCCTCCTCTTCTCTCCTCTGTCCCCTTTTCTTCCATCATCTTCTCTCCCCTCCTCTTCCTCTCTCTTCTTCCTTCATACCTTTCCTTTGCATCTCTCTCCTTCTATATCTCCTCGATCCTTTCCTCTCCTCCTCTCTCCTCTTCTCTTCCTCTCTCTTCTTCCTTCATACCTTTCCATTCCATTTCTCTCCTTCTATATCTCCTCGATCCTTTCCTCTCCTCCCCTCTCCTCTCCCCTCCTCTCCTCTCCTCTTCCTCCCTCTCCTTCCTTCATACCTTCCCATTCCATCTCTCTCCTTCTGTACCTCCTCAACCCTTTCCTCTCCTCCCCTCTCCCCTCCTCTCCTCTCCTTTCCTTGATTCAATTTCTGCAGCGCCATTCCGTTGAACAGATGTCACCGAATGAAGGCCGTTCCCGCCATTCACCATCGTAATTAAACACTAAACAATATCAACAACTTCCATATTCTATCGCCGCCGCCTAATGTAATTTTCCCGCGCAAGGAATTCAATTTGCCTCAAGAAGGATTTGTCGCGCCCTTGTTATACAGTGGAAGGTTTTCATTTGAGTCAAACAGACGCTTTGAAGACCAACTTGAGATTATTGCTGGTGAATGAATTTGTTTGCTTTTTGTTTACATGTCGGAAGATTATTTTTTTTACAGTAAAGGAAGCAACTCATGGGCAAAAATAAATAATAACAGAATAACCCGCTAAGCACTGCCCCGATAGAAAAAAGAAGAGTGGTCAACAGAGAGGTCAATTTCGGTTGTAAAGTGGATGAAATGAAGTGGTTTAATCATGTGTGCATTTTTTTACAACAAAGGAGGCAGCTCAAGGGCATAAAAAAAGGAAAACAATAATAATAAAAAAGCTAGATATATGCATTGACAAATTTCTTAAGATATATGATGCAAGGAAAGTATTTCAATAATCTTATGTATATACTTAAGAATTATGAAAATTACTGAGAGGAGGTAGCAGAATTAATATATACCTAAGTTTGAAGATAAATACTGAAAGATGGCTTTTATAAGAATGTATGTACGTAAGAAGGATTAAAAAAGTCGCAAGGTTGGTTTTAAGGTGCTGAAAGAAAGTATTTTAAGCCTATATACACATGAAGTATAAACCAAGTCTTAAGATTTATAACGAAAGGAAGTCTTCGTGAATGCACTTCCAAGATACTAACGCATTATTAACTGTCTATTTTGCCTGAGTGTGAGTTAAAAGTTCTTGCGAAATTTATAAGAATTCCCAACTTAAAGGTTATAATCTCCCACCAAAAATAATTAAAGATTTACTGTAGAATAAGGATGAAAAAAAGTTGTGTTGTGTTGTGTGTACAGAAATCAGATAAAACAAGTCTGGAGATTTACGGTCATATGTTTTGTTCTTCTTATAAAACAATTCTTCTATTCTTTTTATAAAACAATTGAGAAGACACAAAAAATTATAGAGCCTTTTTAAAATTAATATCTAAGCGCAGGAAAAAAATGAACAGAAAAAAAAGAACACGAGAACATCATGAAGAAACACATCAAATTAGGAAGACAAAGAAACAAACACAAACAAGCAAACAAACAAACAAACAAACAAACCTTCATATAACCAACATCAACAGTAATGCAGAAAAAAACCACGAAAGCATCAAGAAACATGTCAGGGCAAGAAGACGAACAACAAACAAACAAACAAATCTCCACACACTCAACATCAACAGTAGAGCAAAATAAAAAAAAGAAAGCACCGTCATGAAACACGTCAAGTTAATTAAGAACAAAACGAAGAACACTAACAAACGAGCAACAACAAAAACAACGAAAAAAAAAAAAAAAATCGCGCGGCCGTCAGCACGTAAACGACTACATCCTCACCTTCATTTTGGCTTTTTTGGATCTCCGTCATGTAAATTAGCGCGTCTTTGCCTTCATTTGGGGCCGAGAGTTGACAAACCCCGCGCGGAGAAGCCGAGAAGCCGACGACTTTTTCATTAGGTTGCCTGAGGGGGAGGGGAGTGGGGCGAAGGGGAGAGGAGGGGGAGGGGAAGAGGGAGGGTATTCTAAAGGAAGATGGGGAGCTTTTACCAGAGAGAAAAGCATGGAGGTGAGGAGGAGGATGGGAGGGGGAGAATAGGAGGGAAGAAGGAGAGAGGGGAGGAGGGAGGAGGGTGGAAAGGAAAGTGGGGAGCTTATGCGATAAAGAGGAAAGCAAGGAGGTGGGGAGAGGAGTTTTTGGTAGGGGAAGGTAAGGTCTGGGATGAGGGGAGAAATTGGCAGGGGAGGGAGACGGATGGGGTGACTTTAGCAGGAGAAGGTAGGGGAGTTGAGAAGGTAGGGGGAGTGGGGAGACAAGCTGAAAGGTGGGATGACTTTGACAGGGGCGAGGCAGGGGTGACTAGGGTAGGGGAGGTTAGGAGGATGTCTAGCAGGGGAGGTAGGGAGGTGGGGAGAGACGGGAAGGCAGGTAGGGAAAAAGGAGGGTCTCTGAAAGGGGAGGGAGGGAGGTAAGGGCGATTATGACATGGGAGATAGGGGAGGTGAAGAGGTAGGGGGTGAAGAGCAGGTAGAAAGGTGGGGGGAAAAGGTGAGAGGAACTGACAGGGGAGAGGAGACAGGGAGGTGATGGGTGAAAGCGAATCTAGCAGGGAGGACATGGAGGTGAGTGGAGGGGTGAGGGTGGAAGGGAGAAGGTGGAAGGATGAGGGTGGAGGGATGAGGGTATGAGTGAAAATGAATGGAGGAGTGTGTGTGGAAGAGGGAGGGTAGGTGAAGGTGGAAGGGTTTGGGTGGAGGGGTAAGGTAGAGGGCGGTGGTGGGGGAAGGGGGAGGGTGGGAAGAGAGAGTCTGGTGGGTTAAAGGAATGAGTTTCTTGTAATTAGTGGCCATCACCTGGTGGGAAGAGAGAGAGAGGTGACTTATGGAGGAGGAAGATGAAGAGATGCTGGGCTTAGAAGATGAATTACGGAGTGGTCGAGAGATGAATAGACTGATAGATAGATAGATAGATAGATAGATAGATAGATAGAGAGAGAGAGAGAGAGAGAGAGAGAGAGAGAGAGAGAGAGAGAGAGAGAGAGAGAGAGAGAGAGAGAGAGAGAGAGAGAGAGAGAGAGAGAGAGAGAGAGAAAAGTAAGACTCCTTTAAATAT
>NC_066529.1:11475386-11477886 GCF_024679095.1 Eriocheir sinensis
CCGAGGTAAAACAGAGGAAAGGTAAAGTAAGATAAGCGAAAGATAATGTAAGGCAAGGTAAGGGAAGCTAAGGCAAGGTGAAGAAAGGCAAGGCAAGGCAATGAACGGCAAATCAAAGCAAGGAAATACAAGGTTCCGTAAGGTAGGGTAAAGTAAGGTGAGGTGCGGAGAGGCGGAGGGGAGATAGGCGCCTTCTGATGATGCAGCGCGTTGGGAGGAAAGGTCAGAGCAACACCGGCGGCCGCGGGGACATCATAGAGAGGCAGCATATCGCGATTACACACCTTATGCCAGGGGTCGCGGCGCACACACACACACACACACACACACACACACACACACACACACACACACACACACACACAAGATGACGCCAGATTAAACACGTGAAAATGGAAGCGAAGATTTTGTACCTATTGACATATTTTTTTGTTATTTTTTTATATTGTTCGTGAATAAGAGGATGAAGCAGAAGGAAAATGGGATTAAAAGAGAATGAAATAGAAGGAAACTCGAAACAGAAGAGAATGAAATAAACAAAATAGAAATGGAAGAGGATGGAATATAGAGGAAATAGAAAATATGAAATAGAGGAAAACAGAAATGGAAGAGGATGAAATAGAATGAAAATAAAAATTGGAGAAAATAAAATAGAAGGACTAGAAGGCTCAGGAAGAAGTAGAAGGAACAAGAAGAATAAAAGAATAAAAGAATAAAAGAAACAGGAATGAATTGAATAAAAAAAATAAAAGAAACAGGGATGAATTGAACGAAAGGATTATGTCTTATGTGTGAATGTTGTTGTTGTTGTTCTTGATTACTGAGGAAAAATAAGAGATACACGAGTGGTAATATTTCTCTTACTTCGTTGATGTTGTTCCTTTTTAACACGCAAGGTTGATAAGAGAACAAGGCAGTCAGTCGTGTCGTGTCTGCAAAGGCTTCTGATATTATTATTATTACGCTTCTACTTCTTTTTTATATTTTTTTTTCATCTTTTTCTTTTTCATCTCCTTTTTCTTGTTCTTCTTGTTCTTGTTTTTGTTCTTGTTCTCCTTTTCTCTTCCTTTCATATATATTTTCATTATTATATTTATTTTCCTTAATTTTTATTTTTATTCTTTGTCTAATTCTTTTTCTTCTTTTTCTTCTTCTTCTTCTTCTTCTTCTTTTCTTCTTCTTTTTCCTAAACTCTATATGAAACCTTAACAGAGTCCTTCGAAGGGCAGACGAGAATATGAATGAAAAAAGTTAAGAGAATTTTCGTCCTTTCGTCCTTCCTTGCTTCCCTCACGTACCCTAAAAAGGATCCTAGGAGTCCTTTATCCCCCTCACTTTACTCTCCCTCTCCCTCTCTCTCTCTCTCTCTCTCTCTCTCTCTCTCTCTCTCTCTTTTTTTCCACTCCCTCTCTCTCCTTTTTTTCCTTCCCTCGGTTATATTGTCATAAACTTTATCCTTAAGACTGATACAGAGAAAATCAGAGTTTCATTGTGGCGGTCCCGGAACTGCAGCAACTCTCTCTCTCTCTCTCTCTCTCTCTCTCTCTCTCTCTCTCTCTCTCTCTCTCTCTCTCTCTCTCTCTCTCTCTCTCTCTCTCTCTCTCTCTCTCTCTCTCTCTCTCTCTCTCTCTCTCTCTCTCTCATTCTAATTTAACCTACATTTTTTTATACCGCCTTCCCGCTCTTACTCTTTCCTTTATTCTTTTTTTCTTTCTTTCTTTGTCGTTTTTTTTTTTTTTTTTGACATACTAGAGTTTTCGTGGAGGGAGAGTTAGAGCGCGCGCACGTACACACACACACACACACACACACACACACACACACACACACACACACACACACACACACACACACACACACACACACACACACACAGACCTTTTTGACCCTGTTTTTTTTTCTTCCTCTTCTATTTACATTATTTTTTTTTACCCTTCCTTTCTTTATCCTCTTCAGCCATTCATTCCTTCACTCCTCTTCTCCTTTCCTTCTCCCTCCTTCCTTCCTTCCTTCAAATTTCTACTCTTATCCTATTGCCTTTTTACTTCTCTTTCGGTCTCTCTTTTATCTACTTCATCCTTGCTATCCTCTTCTTTCTCCCTTCTCTTCCATTTCCTTTTTTTCCGATCCTAGTTACCTATCATGACTTTCGCTCTTAACAACGGCAATACGAGAAGAAGAAACGGAAGGAAAAGGAAAGAAGAAGGGATGGAAGGAAGAGGGAACAGCTGGAGCAGAAAAGGATAGAAGGAACAGGAAGGAAAATAAGGATGAAGTATAGAAGGATGAGGAAGGAATAGAAAGAAGAGGAAAGGATAGAAGGAAGAGAGAGATATCAAATAAATGAAAAAGGAACAGAAGGGAGAGGAAGAAATAGAAGGAGGTGGAAGGAATAGTATTAAGAGATAAAAGGAGGATGAAGAAAGATAGGAACGAGAAGGAATGAAAAAACAAAAAACAGAAAGGAACACGAATGAATAAAAGGAACAACAAAAAGAAA
>NC_066529.1:11480386-11482886 GCF_024679095.1 Eriocheir sinensis
ACGGGAAAGACAGGAAATTCAAATGACGAACTGGCGTGCAAAAAGGAGCGAAATGTTCAGTTGTTGAACTATATAAAAAGTCAACCTCAGAATGAAGTAAGAATAGGTATGAGGGACATCCAGGTGGTAATGAAAGAGAAAATTTAAGAAGCACGGAAGAGTATGAAAAGAGGGAAAGTTGCCGGAGATGGTATTAGTGTAGAATTTGTAAAGGCGACTGAAGTAATTTCACAAAATATCTCGAAAAAGAAAGAATTCTCGGCCTGAAAAAAAAATGCACCCATGTTCCTAATATATAAGAAGGGAGTACTTTGAATGAACATAAAAAATACTAACTTCAGGAATAAGGGGATTAAAATTGGAAACAAATACCTGAGTAATATTCAATTTGCAGATATTGATCTTATTAGCGTTTTTAATGGCGAACTGCATCAGATAGAAAATAAAACAGTAAAAATCTACAAATAGACCTATATACAAATAAGAAGAAAGACCACAAATATGTACAACAATCATTCATATCAGGTAATAAGTAATCCGAGAAAATCTTTAAACAGTTGTCGAATAAAATTAATAAACTTAGGAAAACTAAAACAAACAAATCACCAAATACAAATCCATAGACATAAGACTGGGCTGGAGTGCTTCCGGAAAACACGGTAACACTGAGAGGCTCCTTACCGTCGCGTGTGAAGAGAAGTGTTTCCAGCCGCTGTGTTCTCCCCGCGCGCCATGACAAACGAGTTCGAGACAGACGTTGACCAAGTGTCTGGAAAGGAAATGGAAAAATACCAAATGAGGGATGGACATCAATGCTAAGAATCGTTATAATAAATGATGAAACTGAATGGATAAGGGAACAGACAGAAGTAAATGAAATAATAAAGGCGAAATTACAATCAACAAAGCGTAATGGTCAGGACACAAGTAGGAGGAAAGACAACAGATAGAGAAGACAGACACTGGGAAATAAGTAATATACAGAAGCCGAAGGAAGGCCGTGCACTACATGGTATGATGAATTCGGAAGAGTATGAAACGTTCACATACAAACAGGAAACTAGAGGCAGAAGAAGAAACAAAAGCAAACGTTTGAGAGATTCTTATATCCGGCCATGTAACGATGATGATGATGATGATTATGATGATGATATTGATTATGACGATTTCTTTCACATTTTAATCTTTTGCTATGTTCCATTCGTCTATGTGCAGAAGTATTAACCCAGTACAACAATTTTATCTTAATTTATTATCATCGCTGTGAAAGGGATTACAATAAAAAATAATGTTTCACCAAAAAGAATCTCTTGAAAACGAAGACGCAGTTTCATTTATAAAAGAGAAACAAACAAACGAACACATAAAGAATTACTGGCGAACGTCAAACGAAATAAAACGAGGGAAGCGAGGACTCAGCGGCCGAGGAAAAAAAAAAAAAAAACGAGGGAAAATAAAACGCAAGATGGAAAAAGGAGAAAAATATACGTGAGACTGACCACCGTGTGTGTGTGTGTGTGAGTGTGTGTGTATGTGTGTGTGTCGCACTGTACACACACACACACACACACACACACACACACACACATGTAAGTAGGGACGCATGTCTATGTCGATTTGTGTTTACTGAAGTAGATTCCTGTGTGTGTATGTGTGCGTGTGTGTGTGTGTGTGTGTGTGTGTGTGTGTGTGTGTATGTGACGTGCGTGTGTAAGTGTGCGCGCCCCCCTTGACCCCCTCCCCCCCCTTCCCCCCACGAACTAGCAGGCCGCGCGCGCACAAGGGGCTGGCCAGCAGGAGGGGGAAATAAAAGTTTAATACATGTAATAAAATTCTGAGATACGATTTTCCTTCTGAGGGAATTGGCGCGGACCTAACCTTCGCGGCGGGGACCAGACCCGACCCCCACACCCCCCACCTTCCCTCCCTGACACCCCCTGCCCCTCCAACGCCCTCCAGCACCTACGGGAAGCAGTTATGACCCCTTATGTGCTGCCTGTGTGCTCTGGGGGCGGCCGGGAAGGAGGGGAAGGCGCAGGCGAAGGAGGAGGAGGAGAAGGGCGAGCGAAAATAAGAGACGACCAAAATGTGTGGAGAGCTGTGTCCATCTGTGTCCATCCAGGCGAGTGTTGCCATAGTGAGGAGGAGGAGGAGGAGGAGGAGGAGGAGGGAGAGGAAGAAGAGGGAGAGCACTGGTGGAAGGCGGCGGGTGGGAGGATGAAGAGCAGGAGCAGGAGCAGGATGAGGAGGAGGAGGAGGGAGAGGAAAAGAAGAAGGGAGGGTAAACTGGGAGGTCAAAAAATATATATAAAGAGAAGAGAGAGAGAGAGAGAGAGAGAGAGAGAGAGAGAGAGAGAGAGAGAGAGAGAGAGAGAGGGAGGAGGGGAGGGAAGAAGAGGGAGGAAGAAGAAGCGTGCTCCTCACAACGCAAGTCTTGAAGAGTGTGATCCCTCCTCCTCCTCCTCTTCCTCCTCCTCCTCCTCCTCCTCCTCCTCCTCCT
>NC_066529.1:11485386-11490386 GCF_024679095.1 Eriocheir sinensis
CAAGGAAAAAAATGAAAAATGACGAAAAATAGCTGGAGGAGAGAGAGGAGGAGGTCCGAAGAATGAGGAAAGTGTTCAATTATTCATGTCAGGGTGAGTGACCAGAGGAGGAGGAGGAGGAGGAGGAGGAGGAGTGCATCAGAGAGGAGGAGCTTCATCATGTACTTTGAAGCATGAGCCGAACACTGTCTCGAGGCTTAAGTACGACTTGGCTTCACTTTATCAAACGCTTCACTCTCAAGGGTTTACTTAATCTGTTCGTTTTTAGGTTTATCTTAATCATGTTTTATTTATCTCATATCTATTTGTACATCTATTAATAAACCCATGAATGCTAATCGATTTATCTATTTATCTTGGTCTATCTATTTATCTATCTATCTATATTTATATATACGGATTGCTAAGGTAAGGTAAGGATAATGATGATGATGATGATGATGATGATGATTATTTAGGATCTCTCTGCTACTAAGACTAAGACTACAAATAATAATAATAATAATAATAATAATAATAATAATAATAATAATAATAATAATAATAATAATAATAATAATAATAATAATAATAATAATAATAATAATAATAATAATAATAATGATAACAACAACAACAATAACATACACCACAATACTTCTCCACCACCAACAATAACAAACAAATCAAACCAAACATATAATTATACATTCACATACATTATTATTCACTCATACATTCAACCTCATAAACCCCTCACCTCTCTTCGTCCAAACTTAACCTACCTCTCCACCACCTCACAAGCTCGCTCTCTCTTCAAGTTCCACCACCTACTAATTGATTTACCTTTAATTTCCGTCGCCCTCACCTGCGCTGCGCCATCCGCCGCCTCACTCCTGCACTCTGGCGGCCGTTTCCGACACTTTACGCGACAGCCGAACACTCACACACGGACACACTCACTAACATAACTCTCACTTCTCCTTCCCACATTGCTTCCTTCCTTTCCTACTTTCCTTACTTTATACTTCGGCCGTCCATTCTGTCCCTTCATTTGTTTACATTTTACCTCCTCCTCCTCCCTCCTCCTCCTCTTCTCTCCTCTCGTCCTCCCCTCCTACATGTATCACTATCTCTCCTTTCTCTCCTTCCCCGAGAATCACATTAATCCTTAGTTCAATGCCTCTATATCCCTGTCTGTCCCTTCCTTCCTTCCCCCTTCTACTTGTTCGCTCTCTCTGTCTCTATCCCTCTCTCTCCTCACCCACTCCTCCTCCTCCTACTGTTTCTCCTGCTCTTCCTCCTTTTGGCTCATTAATCGCAGCTCCCCTTTCTCCCCTCGTCCAAACTACCTCGGTCCTCCACTCATATTTAATCACCGCTTTCAATTCTAGTCACTCAGAGGGTCGGACGGATAATTTCCAGGGGGCCTCAGAATTATTGTTTAGTCACCCTTCCAGTGTCTCCATTTTCTCCCTGTTTACATCTGCTGGCTCGCTTTTCTCTCTCTCTCTCTCTCTCTCTCTCTCTCTCTCTCTCTCTCTCTCTCTCTCTCTCTCTCTCTCTCTCTCTCTCTCTCTTGTTTATATCAGTTATTTATGGAGGAATTTGGAAATAATTTTACTTGTATATCAAAATTGTTGTCTGTGTCTGTCTGTCTGTCTGTCTGTCTGTCTCTCTCTCTCTCTCTCTCTCTCTCTCTCTCTCTCTCTCTCTCTCTCTCTCTCTCTCTCTCTCTCTCTCTCTCTCTCTCTCACAGTATCGCATTTCAATCATGAGCAAAGTTTTCACCCTCCTCATCATCCTTCCAATTGTTCTCTCTCTCTCTCTCTCTCTCTCTCTCTCTCTCTTCGAACTCACCCTCGCCCGCTCCTTCTCTTATACCTTCATCTCTCTCTCTGTCTCCCGCAAACCCCGCCTCATCCTCTACTTATTCCCGAACCTAACGCGGGGCAATACCTCCTCGCCACCCTTCCAAGCCTTGCACCTTTGTATTCACGCTTCAGGGCTTGAGGTCGTGGTGGTGGTGGTGGTGGTGATGGTGGTAAGTTTGTGTTTTTTTATGATATTGTGTTTAGTATTTCGTTATTGTTTGTTTAGGGGGTTTCTTATTTTGTGTGTGTGTGTGTGTGTGATAGTTAGTGTTGATGTTTTTATACAATGTTAGGTAAAATATGTGTTTCTTCGTCTTCTTTATTTTTCCTTATTTCCTTTTCATCTTTCTCAATCACGTGCTTCTTGCTTTTCCCCTCTCTCCTCCTCCTCCTCCTCCTCCTCTTTTCTTCCCTTCCCTTCCCTCCTTCCTTGTTTCCTTTCCTCAATGCGTCTTTTTCCTTATTTCATTTTCATTTTCCTCACTCCTCTCTTTTCCTTTTCATCACTGCTACTCCACTCTCTCCCTCCTCATTTTTTTCTTTCTTCCTTCCTTGCTTCTTTTTCTGATTTTAGCAATTTCATCTTTTCTTTTCATCCTTCTTACTTACTCCTTTTCTTCTCTTTTCATCACACCCACTTCACCAATCCCTCGCTCCCCTTTTTCTTCCCTTTCTTCCTTCATTTTCTCATTCTTCCCCTTCTTCTACCCCACTCAAACACCCTTCATCTCATTGTTATACTTCCTCTTCCATTTTTGGCCCTTTCTCACTATTTTCCTCTGCCTTCCTTTCTATAAAATTTTCCTTCACTTCATTTACTTTTCTCCCCTTCTTTCCCAACAACTTTTCCTTTACTTCCTTTTCCTCATTCTCTTCCATCCCCCTTCTTTCCCATCAACTTTTCCTTTCCTTCGTTTTCCTTCTCATTTTCACCCATCCTCCCCTTCTTTCCCAACAACTTTTACTTTACTTTCTTTTCCTCATTCTCTCCCATCCCCTTTCTTTCCCATCAACTTTTCCTCTCCTTCCTTTTCCTTCTCATTTTCACCCATCCTCCCCCTTCTTTCCCATCAACTTTTCCTTTCCTTCCTTTTCCTTCGCATTCTCTCCCATCCCCTTTCATTCCCATCAACTTTTCCTCTCTTTCCTTTTCTTTCTCATTTTCACCCATCCCCCCCTTCTTTCCCATCAACTTTTCCTTTCCGTCCTTTTCCTTCTCATTCTCTCCCATCCCCTTTCATTCCCATCTACTTTTCCTTTCCGTTCTTTTCCTTTTCATTCTCATCCATCCTTCTCTTCTTTCCCATCAACTTTTCCTTTACTTCCTTTCCTTCTCATCCTCCCTCATCCTCCCCTTCCTTCCCATCATCTCTCCCCTTCTCTCTCCCTCATCATTCTCTTCATCTATTATCTTATCAGTTGGCGGAAGAGGATTGGAACACGCCCCCTTCTCCTCCCTTCCCTTCTCTCTCCCCCTTTACATTCTGACCAGTCCCCCTCTTCCTTCCTTACACGCCCCCTTCTCCTCACTTTCCATACTGACCGTTCTCCCTCTTCCTCCTTCCTTCCTTCCTTCACTCCCTCTCTCCCTAAAGAATACTCTTCCTCAACCTTCTCCTCTTTTTCTTCCTCCTCCTCCTTCTCTTCTTCCTCCCTTCTCTTCCTCTCTTCTATAATACAGTAAACCCTTTTTCCTCTTATTCCTTTTCCTACTCCTCCTCTTTCTTTTCACTTCTCCTCTACAATTAAGCCTTTTTTTTCTTCTTCTTCTTCTTCCATTCAACCTCCAGTTTCATACCCTACTTCCCCCTACTCTTCGTCGATTCCTCTTCCTCCTCCTCCTCCTTCATGTTTCCTCCTCCTCCTCCTCCTCCATGTTTCCTCCTCCTCCTCCTCCTCCTCCTCCTGAGCCACAAGTCCTAGCCAAGGATACTTTATGGGACTCCGTCGGTCATTACTCCCAACTTTGACTTCGATAACGCGGGGTCCTCCTCTCCTCTTCCTCTTCTTCTTCTTCCTCCTCTCCTCCTTTATCTTCTTCATCTTCTTCTCTCTCTTCCTCTTTACTTATTTCCCATCCCCCTCTTTTCGATAACGCTGGTCTTCTTCTTCCCCTTTATCTTCCTCTTCTTTCTCTTCTTCCTCTGCCCCTCCTTCCTCCTCTTCTTTCTCTTCCTCTTTTCTTCTTCCTTTTCCTCTACTTTCGATAACGCAGGTTCTTCCTCTTCTTTCTTTTCTCCCTTCTCTTCCTCTTCTTCCTCCTTCTCTTCTCCCTCATCCATCTCCTTTTTCTCTTGTTTTTTTTTACTTTCTTCCTACTCATTTCCTGCTTTCCTCTTCTTTCTTCATTCTTCTTCTTCCTCCTCTCTTCCTTGACTCTTCCTTCTTCTTCTTCTTCTTGTTCCTCCTTCTCTTCTTAAGTCTTCTTCCCTCGTTTTCTTTCATTATTTCTCATTCCTCCTTCTACTTCGACTGTTCCTACGTACCTTCTCTTCTCTCGTCTCTCGTCTCTCTCTCTCTCTCTCTCTCTCTCTCTCTCTCTCTCTCTCTCTCTCTCGGCCCCTTTCTCCTCTCCCTTCTCGATTGCGTTCATTAGGTTCAAGCGACGTTAGGTTATTATGGGATTCTCGGACTTACTGATTGTCTTCCGCTATACTTGTTTTCTCTTTGCTTCCATTCGATTTACTCTCTCTCTCTCTCTCTCTCTCTCTCTCTCTCTCTCTCTCTCTCTCTCTCTCTCTCTGTTCTTCTTTATCCTCCTCCACTTCATTCTCTCTATTGTTTCCCTTTCATTGTCTTCCTTTTCTTCCTTTCAATAATCTTCCTTTCTTCCCATTCTTTTGATGTTTTCCTCTATCTTTTATTTTTTTTGTTTCCCCTTTTCCATTTTTTCATTATTCTATTTCATCTCTATTCCTCCTGTTTGCTTTTCATATAGTTTCTTCATATTTTCTTTATTCTTTTCTCCTCTTTTCGTCTTTTTATATTTTTCTTTTATCTTTTCTTCATCTTCTTTCTCTTTTCCCTTTATCATGCTCCTCCCTTTTTTTTACTTATTTATTCTCTTCCCCCTTTCTCCTTCTGCTCCTCCTCCTCTTCTTTCTTCCATTCCACCTCTCCCCTATCTACTTTCCCTCCTCCTCCTCC
>NC_066529.1:11497886-11510386 GCF_024679095.1 Eriocheir sinensis
TTCACTCACACAATATCCTCCCCCCCACCCCATATCTCCTCCCCTACCTCCCCCCCCTCCTTTCTAACCACCCACAAGTCATGTCCTTAAGAGAAACAAACTCCTTCCTCCTTGACTTATGTCTGTCGCGGCACCCCTTACTATCTGTCTGTCTGTCTGTCTCTTGCCACATGACCCTGTTCGTCTGTGTATTGTTAGCCTGTTTGCTGTTTTGTCTGTGCCGTTTGTGTGTTTGTATTTGTATTTCATCTGTTTCTCTATGTACTGTTGTTTTTTTGGTTTGTTTTTATTCCATCTCTGCTTTTTTTCTGTATGTTGTTTTCCATGTGATTATTGCCAGTATTTGTCTACATTCTATAACCTTATGCTCTCCGTCTCTTTTCTCTTCTCTTCCTTCCTTTCATACGTTCCTCTTCCCTATAACCCACACACTTTGTTAGATATCACATTTCCCTTCTCTACCCTTCCTTCCATGCATTCCTCTCCCCCTAACACGCACTCTCTAGAATATATCCTCATGCTTTTCTCTTCTCTCCTCTCTTCCTTATATGCGTTCCTCTCCCTTATAGAACTCTCTCTTTAATATATCCTCCTTCTCCTTCCTTCGTTCCATTCGCTCCTCTCCCCCTAACACGCACTCTTTAATATATATCCTCATGCTTTTCTCTTTTCTTCTCTCTTCTTCTATGCGTTCCTCTCCCCTTTAGAACTCTCTCTTTAATATATCTTCCTATTCTTTCCTTTGTTCCATACGTTCCTCTCCCCTCTAACACGCACTCTTTGATCTATATCCTCATGCTCCCCTTCTCTTCCCTTCCTCACAGACGTTCCTCTCCCTATAATATACATTGACACATATCCTTATGCTCTCCTTCTCTTCCCTTCCTCTCAGACATTTCGATCCTCATAATATACACTCTGATACATATCCTCACGCTCTCCTTCTCTTCCCTTCCTCACAGACGTTCCTCTCCTCATAATATACACTCTGATACATATCCTCATGCTTTCCTTCTCTTCCCTTCCTCTCAGACATATCCTCATAATATACACTCTGATACATATCCTCACGCTCTCCTTCTCTTCCCTTCCTCACAGACGTTCCTCTCCTCATAATATACACTCTGATATATATCCTCACGCTCTCCTTCTCTTTTCCTTTCTTTCCCCCTCCTCTCATACGGTCTTCTTCCCTCTAACACTCACTCTTCGATATATTTCCACATGCTCCTCTTTTTTCCCTTCTTTTCCTTCCTCTTATACGCTCCTCTCTTCTATAACATCCACTCTTTAATATTTCCTCATGCTCCTGTCTTCTCCCTTCTCTTCCCTTACTTCCATACGTTCCTCTATAAAGAACCTTCCTCCTGTAGATCCATCCTCCCCATCCACGGCCGTTCACCTCATCTACATAACATATGCTTCCCCTTCTCCCCCCACACCCCTACACGTTCCCTGAGCCTCTCCGTCCCCCCCTCACCTCCCCCTTCCCGTAGCTAGGTCACGGTATCTATATGTATCTGTGTATTTACTCAGATGAACAAAAGTAACATTTCTTATAATCACACAAAGGACTAACACGCACAAAAAAAGATAAAATAAACAAACAATAAAAACCGTATTCATAAATGTTTCTACTTCTTGATCCATTTATTCATCCATACAGGTAGTCATCCATTCCTTCCAGACATACATGTATCCACACAAGCAGCGCATACATTCATCCACACGTACACACAAACATCTACTCACACTCAGAAACACCCATCCAGCTCATACCACATCTACCCCCCCCCCAAAAAAAAAAAAAAATATCCACACACAAATATAAACACACACACACACACACACACACACACACACACACACACACACACACACACACACACACACACACACACACACACACACACACACAATAACCCCCCCCTAAAAAAAACTCACAAATACACACCCATCCACACACAAACACATGCCATCCCCCACTCCCACACACTCCCCCTCCCCACTCCCCACAATGTCTCCCCGGCCACAAACAGCCTTGCTCGGGGCCGCCATAAAAAGCGCCGTAAACTCGAAACTATGGATTCTAAATGCAAATATGTGGCGCCGGGCGGAGAAGGGGATCCGGTCTTCGTCATCACTGCTTTACATAATAGCCCCGACCCGCCTCGCGTTCTGATTATGGCAATGGTGGCTGAGACAATTCCTTAGTCTCCCTCTCGTGATTTACATTCCCGTTGCCTGAAGAGAGAGAGAGGGAGGGTGGGAGAGGGAGTGAAAGAAAAAGGGGTGTGGGGTTGGGAGAGGGAGTGAAAGAAAACGGGGGTGGGGTTGGGAGAGGGAGTGACAGAAAACGGGGTTGGGGTTGGGAGAGGAAGTGAAAGAAAACGGGGGTGGGGTTGGGAGAGGGAGTGACAGAAAACGGGGGTGGGGTTGGGAGAGGAGTGAAAGAAAACAGGGGAGGGGTTGGGAAAGGAGTGAAAGAAAACGGGGGTGGGGTTGGGAGAGGGAGTGAAAGAAAACGGGGATGGGGTTGGGAGGGAGTGAAAGAAAACAGGGATGGGGTTGGGAGAGGAGTGAAAGAAAACAGGGGTGGGGTTGAGAGGAGTGAAAGAAAACAGGGGTGGGGTTGGGAGAGGGAGTGAAAGAAAACGGGGGTGGGGTTGGGAGGGGGAGTGAAAGAAAACGGGGGTGGGGTTGAGAGAGGGAGTGAAAGAAAACGGGGGTGGGGTTGGGAGAGGGAGTGACAGAAAACGGGGGTGGGGTTGGGAGAGGGAGTGACAGAAAACGGGGGTGGGGTTGGGAGAGGGAGTGAAAGAAAACGGGGGTGGGGTTGGGAGAGGGAGTGAAAGAAAACGGGGGTGGGGTTGGGAGAGGGAGTGAAAGAAAACGGGGTTGGGGTTGGGAGAGGGAGTGAAAGAAAACGGGGGTGAGGTTGGGAGAGGGAGTGAAAGAAAACGGGGGTGGGGTTGGGAGAGGGAGTGACAGAAAACGGGGGTGGGGTTGGGAGAGGGAGTGAAAGAAAACGGGGGTGGGGTCGGTGGGGTGAAGGAAGGAAGGAAGGATGGGTGACTGAATGAGTGGATAGGGAGAGTGAAGGTGGATGGAAGGAAAGAGGGATGGATGAATGGGTAGATAGGGAAGGAGTAGATAGATGGAAGGAGTAGATAGATGGAAGGAAAGAAGGATGGTTGAATGAAGGAGAGGATAGGGAGAGTGTAGGTAGATGGAAGGGGAGAAGGATGGATGAATGGGGAAATATGGAAGGAGTAGATAGATGGAAGGAAAGAAGGATGGTTGAATGAAGGGGTGGATAGGGAGAGTGTAGGTAGATGGAAGGAAAGAAGGAAGGAATGGTAGAGGATACATTTTAGGGAGAGGAGAGGTGAGAGGGAAAGGAAAGAAGGGTGGAAGGGTTGAAGGTATATCTAGAGGGAGGATAAGTTGAAGGGAGAGAAGGATAGAAAGGTAAATAGTGCATGTAGGGAGAAGATAGGTAAGGAGGGAAGGAATGATTGATGGATAGAAAGAGGTGAAGGATAGATGAGATGAGGAAGGGTGAAGGAAAAAGGGGTAGGAGTGGGTAAGTGATGGGAGGAAGGGCAGAAAGGAAGGAAAGGAAGGAAGGAAGGAAGGAAGGGCAGAAAGGAAGGAAAGGAAGGAAGGAAGGAAGGAAGGGCAGAAAGGAAGGAAAGAAGGAAGGAGGGCGAGGTGGGTACGGCTATTACCACTTTTAATGCACAATATTTGAACTATAAAACACACACACACACACACACACACACACACACACACACACACACACACACACACACACACACACTATCTCTGTCTGTAAGTCTGTCTGTCTGTCTGTCTGCCATCTCTAACTCCCTCCTTTCCACCCCATCCTCCATTTTCTCCCATTTTCACTCCTCCACCTCCTTTCTTCAACTCCTCCTCCTCCTCCTTCTTCTCCTCCCCCTCCTCCTCTTCCTCCTCCTACCCCCAGACGGCTGCTTATTTAACTGTTATTGCTCCTTCCATTACCCCGGTGAGGGACACACACGCCCCTTCCCCCCTCCCCCCTTTCCCTCTTCCCCGCCCCCTGTTTTACTGCACTAAATTCATACATGCAGATGAGGCGAGGCGACGCGGCTCACACATAAGAAGCGCGGCCGCCTCATAAAGATTTGTAGGCAAATTTAATTTCGGCAGGATTTCCTCGGCGGCTTGATGCCCCGAAATGGATATGGCGATTTCACAACTCTAGGACGTGGGTGAGCTGCCTTCCCTTGATCCCTTCCTCGTTTTGTCTTGTGAGGGGGAGACAGCAGAGAGGGGGCGTGAAGGGAAGGAAGAGAGGTGTGGTGGGGAGGGAAGAGGGAAAGAAGGGGAGAGTTGTGGGGGGTGGGAGGGGGCAAGACGGCAGGGATGGGTGCGTGAAGGGGAGGGAGAGAGAGGTGTGGTGGGGAGGGGACGAGACGGAAGGGACGGAGGGCGAGGAGGAGAGAGGGGGAAAGAGGGAGAGTTGTGGGGGGAGAGGGGGCTGGACGGCAGGGACGGGGGCGTGAAGGGGAGGGAGGGAGGGGGAATGAGGGAGGAACGGAAGGGACGGAGGGCGAGGAGGGGGTGAAGGGGAAAAAAGAGGGAGGGAGTGAGAGTGGTGGTGGTGGTGGTGATGGTGTATGGTGATGTGGCAGGGAGTGTGATGAAACTGGTGTATGTTCCCTCGGTGTGGTGTGATGATATGTGGTGATGTGTGTGATGAGTTGGTGTATGTGAAGTAAAAAATAGAAGAAGGATGTGATGAAGAGTGATAAGGGATGTAGATGGAAGGGAGGAAGAAGATAGGGGGATGAAGATAGAGAGGAGAGGAGTGGTGAAGAGTGATAAGGGGTGTAGATGGAAGGGAAGAAGATAGGGGGATGAAGATTGAGAGGAGAGGAGTGGTGAAGAGTGATAAGGGATGTAGATGGAAGGGAGGAAGAAGATAGGGGGATGAAGATAGAGAGGAGAGGAGTGGTGAAGAGTGATAAGGGATGTAGATGGAAGGGAGGAAGAAGATAGGGGGATGAAGATTGAGAGGAGAGGAGTGGTGAAGAGTGATAAGGGATGTAGATTGAAGGGAGGAAGACTATCGGGGGATGAAGATATAGAGGAGAGGAGTGGTGAAGAGTGATAAGGGAGGTAGATGGAGGAGGAAGAAGATAGGGGATGAAGATAGAGAGGAGAGGAGTGGTGAAGAGTGATAAGGGATGTAGATGGAGGGGAGGAAGAAGATAGGGGGATGAAGATAGAGAGGAGAGGAGTGGTGAAGAGTGATAAGGGATGTAGATGGAAGGGAGGAAGAAGATAGGGAGGAAGAAGATAGAGAGAAGAGAGGAATGTCATTTTTTTGCAACAAAGGAGGCAGCTCAAGGACACACAAAAAAGGAAACAATAATAAAAAAAAAGCCCGCTACTCGCAGCTCCTGAAAAGAATCCAAGGAGGTGGCCGAAAGAGGGGTCAGTTTCGGGAGGAGAGGTGTCAGTTTCGGGAGGAGAGGTGTCAGTTTCGGGAGGAGAGGGGTCAGTTTCGGGAGGAGAGGTGTCAGTTTCGGGAGGAGAGGGGTCAGTTTCGGGAGGAGAGGTGTCAGTTTCGGGAGGAGAGGGGTCAGTTTCGGGAGGAGAGGGGTCAGTTTCGGGAGGAGAGGGGTCAGTTTCGGGAGGAGAGATGTCAGTTTGGGAGGAGAGGGTCAGTTTCAGGGAGGAGGTGTCAGTTTCTGGAGGAGAGGGGTCAGTTTCGGGAGTAGAGGGGTCATTTTCGGGAGGAGAGGGGTCAGTTTCGGGAGGAGAGGGGTCAGTTTCGGGAGGAGAGGGGTCAGTTTCGGGAGGAGAGGTGTCAGTTTCGGGAGGAGAGGGGTCAGTTTCGGGAGGAGAGGTGTCAGTTTCGGGAGGAGAGGGGTCAGTTTCGGGAGGAGAGGGGTCAGTTTCGGGAGGAGAGGGGTCAGTTTCGGGAGGAGAGGTGTCAGTTTCGGGAGGAGAGGGGTCAGTTTCGGGAGGAGAGGTGTCCTGATACCCATTATGTCGTTAAGGTGAAAAATAAAGAAAATACCAAAACAGCAATAATATAAAGAATGAAAGAATGCTGCCTAGAGAGACGAGGCCTATGGAGGGGGAACTTGGCTATAAACGTGAATGTGAAAAAAGACGAAATACTAATAAAACAATTAAAATAAAAAATACTGTCAAGAAAACGGGGTCTGAGGAGGGATAACTAATCTATTTGGGACTGAGGTGACTTTGAGGGTACATTAAAATCGGGGTTAAAAAATGTGTAAATAAATAAACAAATAAATAAACGTGAAGAAAACATGTACCGGATAACAAGATAACCTGAAAAAAAAGAAAAACAGAAAAAGATAACAAAATAAAGAAGAAACACATAAATAACAAAAATAACAACAACTGCAACAATTTATAACCCTCACCCCAGCCTCCCTCACCCCTCCCTTTCTCTTTCTCTCCCTTCATTTAAGATCCCAACAAGTCTCTCTCTTCCCTCTTCTCTCCCCTCTCCTTCCTCCTCCTCCTCCCTCAGTATAATCTCCTCCATTTTTCTATCATTTCTTCTCTCCCTCCCTTTCCCTCCCTTCTCTCCGGCATTCCTCTATCTCCATCTATCCCTTTCTTACGGTCTCTCCCGTATTCCTCTCCCTCCCTATCTTCCTCATTTACTATTTTTTTTTACAGTAATTCCTCCTTTTCTCATTCGTTCTCCTCTCCTTTCCTTCCTTCTCTCATTCCTCCCTTTCTTCATTTTTCTTCCTCCCTTTACTTCCATCTGCCTATTACCCATTTACATTTTTTCTTCCCTCTCCTCCCTTGCTTTTTCTTTCCTCCAGCGCCTCACTTCCCTCCATTTGCCTTCTCCCTCCTTCCCTTCCTCTCCCTCCCTGTCTCATTTTTCCTTTCCCTCCCTTCTCAGCTCCCTCATTCAAATTTAGAAAAGAGGAGTCTTCCCCTCTCTCTTCTCCCTTATTCTTTTCATCCTTCTCCTCCTCCTCCTCCTCCTCCCTTTCTCCATCTCCATTTTGACTTCTTATCGTATTTCTTATTCCTCCCTTTCCATTAACCATGCCTTTTCTCAGTTATCTTACACACATCTTCACCCCCGATCTCCCTTTTCTCTCTTTCTTCCATATTTCTGATTCTTCTTTTTATCTTCTTCCCCTCTAATTCCACTTTTCATATTCGTTTTCTTTCACTTTTTATTTCCCTTCCTCTTTCCAAGTCCCTTTTTTTCTCGTTTCTTTCTATCTCTCATTTTTATCTCCATCCCTCACCACTCTCATTCATTTCTGATCTCTTTCCTTTTTCCTTTCTCCCCTTCGTTTCTTTCCTTCTCCGCCTCTTATTTTTCTTTCTTTCCATTACCTTCTCTTTTTCGTCATTTTTTTTTTTACTATTCCAATTCTCTCTGGGTTTCGTTTATTCCGCTTTCTCATTTCTCTGTTTCCTTTCCTCCTTGCTTTCTCTTACTTCTTCGTTATTTTGTCACTCTTTATCATCTTTCCTTTCCTCCTCGTATAAGTATTCCTTCCTGCCTTCCTTCTTCCCTCTCCCCTCCTTATCTCCTACCCTGAAAAAGCAAAACTAACTAACTAAATAAATAAATGAATAAATAAATATAATAAAAAATAAAAAGAAAACCTACTCGCCCATCTACACATCCACCATTTCAAACATTCATCCATTAACCCATTCACCCACACACCCAGTCAACCAGTCACCCATCTTCGCACACCCAGTCAGACAGTCATCCAGCTAGACATTCTCTCACCTAATCACCTAGACAGCCAGACGGCCATCCACCCCACAAGCTCAGACATGCATCCACCAGTCATCCACCCACACAACACTACCAGTCATCCACCCACATAACACTACCAGTCATCCACCCACACAATACTACCAGTCATCCACCCACACAACACTACCAGTCATCCACTCACACAACACTACCAGTCATCCACCAACACAGCAAGTCAGTCATTATGTCATCCCCTTACACATCCACCCCCCCTTCCCCACTCCCACAGTCAGCCAGCCAATCCACTCATTCTTCGCATTCACACATCCACGCAGCCACACATCCACCCAAAAAGCCAAACAGAAATTTATCAACCAGTTCAAAACAAACCTACAAGAAATCCACACATCCACTTAACCACCAATCCACACACTTTCACGGCTACTCACACAACCATCCATCAACCCATCCATCCATCGACCCACACAGCCACTCATCCATCCAGTCATTCAGCAAGCCACACAGTCACCCAGCAACCCAGTCAGTCATCCACACACCCACACATCCATTCAACCATCCAGCCATCCAAACACCCACCCAGCCATCCAGCCATCCACTCACACAGCCAGCCACCCATCCAGACATCCAAACACCCACCCAGCCAGCCATCCAAACACCCACCCAGCCATCCAGCCATCCAAACACCCACCCAGCCATCCAGACATCCAAACACCCACCCAGCCATCCAGACATCCAAACACCCACCCAGCCATCCACCTAGCCAGCCACACACACACCAAGCCAGCCATCCAGCCATCCAAACACCCACCCAGCCATCCAGCCATCCAAACACCCACCCAGCCATCCAGCCATCCAAACACCCACCCAGCCATCCAGACATCCAAACACCCACCCAGCCATCCAGACATCCAAACACCCACCCAGCCATCCAGACATCCAAACACCCACCCAGCCATCCAGACATCCAAACACCCACCCAGCCATCCAGACATCCAAACACCCACCCAGCCATCCAGACATCCAAACACCCACCCAGCAGCAGACCTTAGAGACAACCCCATTACACTTGGTTCCTCGTTTTCCTGAGTCATTTGAATTGCGGACCGTGTGTTAATCGCGGGACAATAAATTAGCATGAAATTGGATGATATAAGGGGAGAGGGAAAAAACCTTTAATTGAGTTCACTTCGTTCATGATTACCTAATTAGCATTCATTACTGCATTGTACCAACTTTCTCTTCTCATTAAGCAATGCTGGGTGTGTCGACCTCTTTAAGACAATTTTTTTTAGAAGGGTCAGTTGAAATTGTGTGTGTGTGTGTGGGGGGGGGGAGGGAATGTAAGTGTGAAAGGGGGATGTGTGTGTGTGTGTGTGTGTGTGTGTGTGTGTGTGTGTGTGTGTGTGTGTGTGTGTGTGTGTGTGTGTGTGTGTGTGTGTGTGTGTGTGTGTGTGTGTGTGTGTGTGTGTGTGTGTGTGGTGTGTGAGCGTTCTTGCTGCATATCCAGTCTCGGCGTGTCTTTGTCTGCCCTTCTGTTTGTCTGTTTTCTCATGTCTGTCTATGTTTCTTTGTTGCCTCTCTGTTTTCTCTTGTCTGCGTCATCCTGGCTCTGTAAAGATAGACGTTAAAGTGAATCGGGGAAGATGAGAATGAGGATGAGGATGAGATTGAGGATGATGGTGAGAAGGAAGGTGAAGATGAATAATAATAGTAATAGTAATGATAATAATAATAATAATAATAATAATAATAATAATAATAATAATAATAATAATAATAATAATAATAATAATAATGATAATAACTATAATAACAATGATAATAATAATAATAATAATAATAATAATAATAATAATAATAATAATAATAATAATAATAATAATAATAATAATAATAATAATAATAATAATAATAATAATAATAATAATAATAATAAAAAGAAGAAGAAGAAAAATAAAAAGATAATGCGTAAAGAAGAAAAGAAATATGAGAAACATGAGAATTAACAAAAAAAAAAAAAAAAGATACAGACCAAGGAAATAAGAAAAGAAACAATTCAAATAAGAAGAGAATTAATAAAATAAAAAAAAATAAAAACATAATAATAATAATAATAATAATAATAATAATAATAATGATACACAAAAGAAAGCACACAAACTCTCAAAAAACATCACCTTTACACTCCCTTAAAATAGAGAATCAAATCCAACCACACCCAACCCCCTGTCCCTTCACCACATGCCTTCCCCCCCCCCTCAACCCCCTCCCTCTCTACCCCTCCCCCCTCCAACTCTTCAACCCAGCTTTATTTACCTTATTTTAATTTTATTTCGAGCGTTTCCGGCAAATGATCGCGGCAATATGGAAATGAAATATAACTGTTGGGATGTATGACGGCGCGGCGCTTTTTTTTCTTTTATTTTTTGGTCTATTCCATTTGGTCCATAATATTGTTGATGACCGCGCGTATATTTCTGATTGTATGAAGGCAATGATGGTGCTTATGGCGTATTGTGTGAGTGTGTGTGTGTGTATGTGCGTGTAGGCCGTAGGGGGTGAGGGGGTGCGGGGGAGGGGGGCTGAGTGTGTGTGTCTGTGAGGGGGTTATCTGTGTGTGTGTGTGTGTGTGTGTGTGTGTGTGTGTGTGTGTGTGTGTGTGTGTGTGTGTGTGTGTGTGTGTGTGTGTGTGTGTGTGTGTGTGTGTGTGTGTGTGTGTGTGTGTGTGATTTTTTTAATAAGCACAAACAATTTATTCATCATCTAACCTTCTAACATTTATTTTTTATACAGCACACACACACAAAAAAACATCAACAAAAATAACAACAGACTTCATACATAAAGGTGAATTAACTGTCCCTTCCTCCTCCTCCTCTTCCTCCTCCTCCTCCTCCTCCTCCTCCTCCTCCTCCGTGAGTCAATGACACTTAATACTGACCAGGGAAACCAATTAAAAGAGGCCACGACAAAGTTTTCTCGAGGCATGGAGGAGGAGGAGGAGGAGGAGGAGGAGGAGGAGGAGGAGGAGGAGGAGGAGAAGAATGAAGAAAATAACCACCTAAAATTTCCCATGTATTTTTTTTGTGTGAGAGAGAAAAACAAACAGACAGACAGACAGACAGACGGACAGACAGACAGACAGACAGACAGACAGGCAGAAGAACAGACAGAGAGGGAGAAAGATACATATGCAGATCAACACACACACACACACACACACACACACACACACACACACACACACATACAGAGAGACCCTTCCACACACACACACCTAACCTTTCCCCCCCACACGCAACGCTCCCCTTCCCCCCCCCCACCACGGCAGGGTCAGGGGCAGAGTATTCGCCAGGGATGTCCAATCTTAGCGACAAAGAAACACTCTCGCGCGGCGGCGGGTGTCCTGTGCCGCCCTGATTGTGATAAGCAGGATCTGAGAGGAATTCCTTGTTTTCCAGCACGCGGCCCAAGATAAATCTGTCCTCTCTCTCTCTCTCTCTCTCTCTCTCTCTCTCTCTCTCTCTCTCTCTCTCTGTGTGTGTGTGTGTGTGTGTGTGTGTGTGTGTGTGTGTGTGTGTGTGTGTGTGTGTGTGTGTGTGTGTGTGTGTGTGTGTGTGTGTGTGTGTGTGTGTGTGTGTGTGTGTGTTGAAAAAGCCTCAAAATAAGGATACAAAGCCCTAAATAAAGGTAAAAATTACTTAAATAAAGATAAAAACCCACAAAATAAAGATGAAAAGCTGAGAAAATAGTAAAAAATCCCGAAATAATGAAAAATCTCAGATAAAAACCCTCGTAAAATAAATAAATACGAAATCAAAAAGGTAAAAAGACCCAAATTAAGGTAAAAAGGCCCCAAAATAAATACAAGAAGGCCCCAAATAAAGGTAGAAAGGCCCCGCATAAAGGAAGGGCGGGCGGGCAGCGGGCGGACATCTGGCGGCCGAGGAGAGGCGACAGTCCAGCCGCGCCAGATGGAAGCTGTCATGCCTGGCTCCCGTGACACGCTTTGACCAGCCTCCCTCACCCATCCCCCTCCCCTACGCCTCTGCAGCCCCCTCGCCCCCTCCCATACGCCTCCCCCGCCCCCTCACCCCCCCTCCCTCGCCCACTCACCCCCCTCCTACGTCCCCCCAACACATCACCTTCCTCCTACGCCTCCCCTGCCCCCTCATCTCCCTCCTACTTCTCCCCCGCCCCCTCACCCCCTTCTACTTCTCCCCAAAACATTACCTCCCTTCTACCCCTCCTCAACCCTCGTCACCCCTTCCTACGTCTCCTCAACTCCCCTCACTCCTCCTCTTTCATCTCCCCTTCACCCCCATCACCCCTCTTCGTTCTCCCCAACTCCCCTCACCCCTCCTTCGTCTCCCCTTCATCCCCATCACCCCTCCTCGGTCTCCCCAACCCCCCTCACTCCCTCCCTCGGCCTGCACTTCACCCCTCACCCCCCTCCTACGCCTTCCCAACCCCCCTCACCCCTCCTTGATCCCCCCTTCACCTCTTTCACCCCTCGTAAGCCTCCCTCATCTCTCCTATGCCTCTCCTCCACCTCCACTTCACCCTCATCACTCCTCCTATACCTCCCTCCTCTCCCCCACTCCTCTGCTCCTCTCTCATCTCCGTCACTCCTGTTCATCCTCTCCCTCACCCCTCTCACCCCTCCACCCCCAGCCTTTTTCTCCCTTACCTCCCATCACCT
>NC_066529.1:11515386-11525386 GCF_024679095.1 Eriocheir sinensis
AAGGTATATGTAATTATGGATAGGTAATAATATGGATAGGTAAAAATATGGGTAGGTAGTATGGAAGGTATATGTCTGTCTGTCTGTCTTTGTTTGTCTTTCTGTCTGTCTGTCTGTCTTTGTTTGTCTGTCTGTCTGTCTGTCTTTGTTTGTCTGTGTCTGTCTGTCTGTCTTTGTCTTTCTGTCTGTCTGTCTGTCTGTCTTTGTTTGTCTTTCTGTCTGTCTGTCTGTCTTTGTTTGTCTTTCTGTGTCTGTCAGCTGTCTGTCTGTATGCGTGTATGTGAACATGCATATTTATAGAGAAGGGACGAGGAAGAGGAAGAGGACAGATAAGAAGACATTGTGGACATAGATATTTTTGCTGATATTTAAACACACAGGCAAAGGAAGACAAGATCTACAGAAAACCGGTCCACTGAGACTAAGTATAAGATGCAGATAAGATTCTGAATTATTTTAAACGCCTAGAATATTAAAGTGAACAAAAATATCATTGAAAGTATATGGAAAAATCAAGGGGAATTACGGAACAGACTGGCTTACGACGACGAGCGGGAACAACAAAAGGCTTCCGGTAAACAGACAAACGCACACACAGACAAATAGAAAAAAAAATATATAGATGGCGAAACAGTAAGCGAACAGAAAAAAAAATACTGACCCTCATCATATCAATACCGCTAATAACGACGATATAGATATTATTAATGATAATGATAACAGTACTCTAAGTGATAAAAAGATTAAAAATAACAATACAGATTATAATATTAGGGATCAAATTATTATTATCATTAGCAGATTTTTTATTATTGTTTATTATTATTATTATTATTATTATTATTATTATTATTATTATTATTATTATTATTATTATTATTATTATTATTATTATTATTATAAAAAAAAACACCACGAAGATAGGAGACAGAGAGAGAGAGAGTGAAAGGTAATGGGGTAGAGGAGGCTGGAGGGGAGCCTTAAGGGAGGAGGGAAGGCTGAAGGGAAAGGAAGGGAAGCAGGAGGGGGAGGGGGAGCAGGAGGGGAAGGGGGAGCGGTGAGAATGACGTGGAAAGGAAGAGAGATTGGAGGGAGGGGGAGGGGGTTGAGCCTGACTTGGAGAGGTGTGACAACAGCTTATTACTGCCACTCATTTGTCGGGGCCATGAACCAACACCCGCTTTAGCATGTTTCCGCCCTCTGTCTGCTCCACTCTCCCTCACTGCACTACACTCACTCCCCTCTCCCCAACTGCCCTACACTCGCTCCCGTTCCCCCTTCTCATGCCGCACCACCCCTACACCCATACACTCTCCCCTCCCCCTACACCTGCCTTCTCTCTGCTCCACACTGTCAATGCCAAGGTGAAGACGCAGTGGAAGGAGAACATGAATAAAAACAATCAGATGATGAGGGAGCAACTGCTGCTGTTGATGATGATCATTTTAATGATTTTGATGATTTAAAGATGAAGGAGGAGGAGGAGAAGGAGGGGAAGGACGAAAAGCTGAATTGAAAATATAATTACAATAGTCATAATGATAATGATGATAATAATAATAATAATAATAATAATAATAATAATAATAATAATAATAATAATAATAATAATAATAATAATAATAATGATAACAACAACAAAAAGAAAAGATACTGATACTGATGATAATAATAATAAAAATAGTAATAATAATAATAATAATAATAATAATAATAATAATAATAATAATAATAATAATAATAATAATAATAATAATAATAATAATAATAATAAAAATAATAGTAATAATAATTACAACAACAATAATGATAGTAATAACAAAAACATTATTATAATAATGATCAAAACGAGAAAATGGTGATGGTTGTGACAATAATGAATCAGGCGGTCTACGCGGGAATGTTTATCTAATGATTGAAAAACGATGTATGCGGATCATGAAAAAACAAAATAAAATAACAATACTATTAACAGCAACAACAACAACAATAATAATAATAATAATGATAATAATAATAATTATAGTAATAATGATAAAAACAACAACAAGAATAACAATAATATTGAATATATACTTCCTACCGTTCAAAATTAAAGTTATGAATAGTATAAGCACGTATTTATCATAATGACACACACACACACACACACACACACACACACACACACACACACACACACAACCCCCCAACACAAACACCTCAACACAAACAAATCAACACAAGATCACAAACCCAACAACATATTAGGCTTATGCTTAAAACAAACACACACACCACATTATATAACCCTCTCTCTCTCTCTCTCTCTCTCTCTCTCTCTCTCTCTCTCTCTCTCTCTCTTCCACTTCCTCCCTCCTCCCCTCTCTCTCTCTCTCGCTCCGTGTACCTCCCGCCCACCATAATTTCTGAGACTCAAATTGTAAATAACGCAAGAATAAGAGCTATTCCGCCGCGCACTAACAAGGTTACGCGAACATAAGTCAAGTTTTAAATCAAATAAGAACTGACGCCCCGACCTTTGTCCCATTAGGTTGCGAAGACCAATACATAAGACTGAAGGAGGGTCGGAAGGGGAAGGGGGAAGAAGGATGGAGGGGAAGGAGGGAGGGAGAGGTGGACAAGGTGGAGTAGGAAAGGGACACTGATGAATAAGAGAGACAGAGTAGGAGGAACAGAAGGAAAGAAGGAAAGGAGAAGGAGGAGGAGGAAGAGGAGGAGGAGAAGGAAGGAGTGGGGGGTGAAAAGATCGTCGGGGGTGGAGGAGGAGTATAGGAAAATGAGAAGGAGAAGCGGTTGGTGAAGGAAGAGAAGGAGAAGGAAGGAGTGAGGGGTGAAGAGATCGTCGGGGGTGGCAGAGGAGTAGAGGAAAACGAGGAGAAGGAGAAGCGGTTAGTTAAGGACGAGAAGGAGGTGGAGAAAACAGCTAAAAGGAGAAGAAAAATATGACCAAAGAGGAAGAAAACAGCATAGATAAGAAGACAACAAATAAGAAAATCACAGAAATAGCAAAAAAAAAAAAAGAAATAAAACTTATCATTCATCTTTCCCATTTCCTTTCTTAATATCACTTCTTCTTTTCTTCCTTCTTTTCCTTCCTTCCTTCTTTTCTTCCTTCCTTCATCCATTTCCTTTCTTAATATCACTTCCTCTTTTCTTCCTTCTTTTCCTCCCTTCATTCCTTTCTTCCTTCCTTTAATAACACCATTCATTCCTTTATCGCTTCTTCCTTCTCTTCCATCGCCTTCCCTCCCTCCCGGTCCCTTCCCATTCCTTCCCTTCGAATGGCCTCTCCCCTCCTCCTCCTCTTCTTCTTCCCTCCTCCTTTCCTCCCCTCTCCCTCCTCTCTCACTCCCTCCCGTTAACAAGATTCGGCCATCAGAACACCTTCCTGACCCCGGGCTCCTCCTCCTCCTCCTCCTCCTCCGTCTTCTCCACCGCTCTCCCTACATCACTTACCTCCATCTTCCATCCTTCAGCTGCCCCTTATTAACTATTGAAGGTCTTGGAGGAGTAGGTAAATTTTTCCATAAGGGCAGGTGAGGAAAAACAAGCATCGGAAAGAGAAGAAGAAAAGATATCAAGAGAAAGAATGGGAAGGAAATGAAGGGGAAGAAAGGGAAAAGAAGAAAGGGAAGGAAAGAAAGGTAAGGTGAGGAAACACGAAGGAGAAGAAAGGGAAAAGAAAGGGGAAAGAAAACAAAGGAGGAAAAATGAAAGGAAAGAGAGATGAGGAGAAACAAACATCGGAAAGAAAAGAAGAAAGGAAAGCAACGGAGAGAAAGAAGGAAAACAAAGAGTATGGAGAAAAGTAAAAGAAGCTGTGTCCAATGAAGCAGTAAAGTAGGTGAAGTGAAGTAGGTGTTTCTAAAGGTAAGTAAATATGATGTTAAAACCCCCAGCATAGACGTCATGTAGGAAAATGCATAATGCTCCAAAACGACAAAATAAAACGAAGACCAAGAAAATAGACCTCAAGCATTAGATGAAAAGAATACCGATGCCAAGATATTAGTGCAAATCTTGAGTGGAAAGGTTAAATGAACGATTATAATTATTCTTTCCTTGCTGTTCTCACGTCCATGTTTCAACGGATGGGTGGAAGAGCAAAAAGAAGGAAGGTAAGGATAAGGAGGAGCTGCGGAATAAGGAAATGAAGAAGTTATGAAAAAAAAACTAAGAAATTCGAAACCAAGTGAAGAAAACTGGAATAAGAAGTGAAAATGAAAAAAAAAAGACGAAAGGGTGCAAAGAATGAATAATGACGAGTCAACTTGGAAAGATACATTAGTGAAGGGAGTCAAAATATCAGAATAAGAGATTGGAAAAATACAAGAGGAGGAAAAGGGGAAATAACAAGATAACTGAACAAAGATGAATACTGGCAATAAGTGGAAAAAAGAAAAAAAAATAGAAGAGAAATTGGAAAAAGGAATTAACGAAAAAAGTAAATGATGCACAAAAAACACAAATAAATAAAAAAATGGTTAAAACAGGAGAGAGAGGGAGAGAGAGAGAGAGAGAGAGAGAGAGAGAGAGAGAGAGAGAGAGAGAGAGAGAGAGAGAGAGAGAGAGAGAGAGAGAGATAGTGAGAGAGAGAGAGAGAGAAGGAAGAGGAGGAGAGAAAAAGGCAGGAGGGAAGGAGGGGAAAACTTGGAGGGGGAAAGAGACACAGGAGGAGAGTAGAACACAATAACAATATGTCTTTGGGAAGAGGAGGCAAGATGAGAATGGAAGAGAGAGAGAGAGAGGAGAGAGAGAGAGAAGAGAGAGAGAGAGAGAGAGAGAGAGAGAGAGAGAGAGAGAGAGAGAGAGAGAGAGAGAGAGAGAGAGAGAGAGAGATTACTCGTACATACATACATACATACGTACACTTATATACAGATATTCATAACACACACACACACACACACACACACACACACACACACACACACACACACACACACACGCACACACACACACACACAGGCCTACATATACACGCAGAAGCAACATCAAGACAAGCACCAGAAGGAGGAGGAGGAGGAGGAGAAGGAGGAGGAGGAGACAAGACGCACCACTGACCCTCCTCCTTTCCTCCATCCCTCCCTTCCTGCACAGCTTTTCCTCCCCCTCCTCCTCCTCCTCTTCCTTCTCCTCCAGTAGCAACGGCAGGAGTCTCTCTCTCTCTCTCTCTCTCTCTCTCTCTCTCTCTCTCTCCACGGCAATGTAGAGAGAGGGAAAGGGAGAGAGAAGAGAGAGGGAGGGACACCACGAGAGAGAGAGAGAGCGGGGAGAGAGGGTGGAGATGGAGGCTGAGGGGAGGTTGGGATGGGAGAGAGAGGATACCGGGAAGAGTCAGAGGGAGGGAGAGCGAGGGAGAGGGAGTGAGAGGGAGGGAGGGAGAGGCCAGTAGCTGCTCGGATCCTGACCACCTCTCACCCGTTCATCACCAAACTCCTTGGGGACGGACCCGACTCCCTCCGACTCTCCATTTTGTCTCGGGCCAACGCGATGGAAAATGGGACCAAGAAAAAGTGAGTCTGGTCTCCTGCTCCCTATTCGTCAGCAGCTGGTCTCCGATGTCCACTTTTATGGGAGCAGTGGAGCGCATAAAATTGTGTAATGGGCCATTGTCCGCGCATTCCCTGATGAGTTTGTGACAGTGCAATACAATATGGTCCCTCTGGTCAACCGCTCCGGTCACTGGCGGCGCTGCAAGTGTGTGTGTGTGTGTGTGGTGTTGGGGGTCGTGGTGTTGGTGGGTGAGGGGGCACGAGAGAGGGTAAGGAAGGTTGGCTGGTGGAGGGTTGGCGGAGGGTAGGCTGAGGCAGAGGGTAAGAGAGAGAGAGTGTGTGAGAGAGAGAGGAAAGCGAGAGGTAGCTGGACTTTACTCCCTCTTGCCCTCTCTCTCTCTCTTCTTCCCTTTCTTTCTTTTTTCTCATTTTCCATTTCTTTGATTTGAGTTCATTTATCTTCCTTCCTGTTCTTCTTTACTTTTCTTATTTTCTTTTTAGTTTCTTTAATGAGAGAGAGAGAGAGAGAGAGAGAGAGAGAGAGAGAGAGAGAGAGAGAGAGAGAGAGAGAGAGAGAGAGAGAGAGAGAGAGAGAGAGAGAGAGAGAGAGAGAGCTGGAGTTCACTGTCTCTCTTTCTCTCTTCTTCCCTTTCTTTTTTTTCCATTTCTTTGATTTGAGTTCATTTATTTTCCTTCCTGTTCTTTACTTTTCTTATTTTCTTTTTAGTTTCTTTAATGAGAGAGAGAGCTGGACTTCACTATCTCTCTTTCTCTCTCTCATCTTCCCTTTCTTTCTTTATATTTTTATTTTCCCTTTCTTTGATTTGAGTTCATTTATCTTCCTTCCTGTTCTTCACTTTCTGATTTTCTATTTCAGTTTCATTAATGAGAGAGAGAGCTGGACTTCACTATCTCTCTTTCTCTCTCTCATCTTCCCTTTCTTTCTTTATATTTTTATTTTCCCTTTCTTTGATTTGAGTTCATTTATCTTCCTTCCTGTTCTTCACTTTCTGATTTTCTATTTCAGTTTCATTAATGAGAGAGAGAGCTGGACTTCACTATCTCTCTTACTCTCTCTCATCTTCCCTTTCTTTCTTTATATTTTTATTTTCCCTTTCTTTGATTTGAGTTCATTTATCTTCCTTCCTGTTCTTCACTTTCTTATTTTCTTTTTAGTTTCTTTAATGAGAGAGAGAGCTGGACTTCACTATCTCTCTTTCTCTCTCTCATCTTCCCTTTCTTTCTTTATATTTTTATTTTCCCTTTCTTTGATTTGAGTTCATTTATCTTCCTTCCTGTTCTTCACTTTCTGATTTTCTATTTCAGTTTCTTTAATGAGAGAGAGAGCTGGAGTTCACTATCTCTCTTTCTCTCTTTCATCTTCCCTTTCTTTCTTTTTCTCATTTCCCTTTCTTTGATTTGAGGTCATTTGTCTTCCTTCCTGTTCTTCACTTTTCTGATTTTCTATTTCAGTTTCTTTAATAAGAGAGAGAGCTGGACTTCACTGTCTCTCTTTCTCTCTCTCATCTTCCCTTTCTTTCTTTTTTTTTCCCTTTCTTTGATTTGAGTTCATTTATCTTCCTTCCTGTTCTTTTTCACTTTCCTCATTTTCTATTTCAGTTTCTTTAAGCGAGAGGTGATTGGAGTTCACTATCTCTCTTTCTCTCTCTCATCTTCCCTTTCTTCCTTTTTTTATTTTCCCTTTCTTTGATTTCAGGTAATTTTTCTTCCTCCCTGTTCTGCTTCACTTTTCTTATTTTCTATTTCAGTTTCTTTAAGCGAGAGGTGGTTCGAGTTCACTGTCTCTCTTTCTCTCTCTCATCTTCCCTTTCTTTCTTTCTTTTTTTCCCTTTCTTTGATTTGAGGTAATTTTTCTTCCGTCATGTTCTTCTTCACTTTTCTCATTTCCAATTTCACTTTATTTACAGCGAGAGACGGCTGGACTTCTCACTTTCTCTCTCTCTTCCCTTTTTTTTTCCCATTTTCCTTTCCGTTGATTTGAGTTCATTTTTCTTTTCTTCACATTTCTTATCTCACTCTTCTTCCTCTTTCTTCATCGTCGTTGCCTCCGTTTCTTGTCTTATTTTTTCACTTTGCTCGCCTTTCTTTTCCCCAGCGAGTCTTTACTGAAGCGCGGTTGTTTTTTCATTATGGATTTGCTTCATAACTTTGATACGGAGGTGACGAAGAGAGACGGGGACGGAATTGAAGGGGGAAGGGATTGAGGTATGGACTGATGGCATTAAGGAAAGGCTGTTAAGGGAGTGGGAGGGACGGAGGGAGGGAGGGAAAGGTAGGAAAAGGATGAAGAAGTATATAATTTTGTAGTACTTTGTCATGAGAAATGTTTGTAATTGTAGTTTTTGGTTTACTTTTATACTTTACAACTACTTTTACTCCTACTACTTATTTTACTACGACTATTACTACTACTACTACTGCTACTACCCCAACATCAACATCTCCATCGCCAGTTCTCTTTAACATCTCCCTCCCAGCTCACATCCATTGATCCTGCTTTTCCATCACTTTTCTCTATCCCTTCCTCTTTTCCTCCATCCTCTCCCTCGCCCCTGACTAGCCCTCCTCCACCATTCCTCATCTTTCCTGCATATCCTGGCTAACATCTCTCCTTCCTATCACACCATCACCCTCGCTGCTGTCCCTTCCTGCCTCCCTTCCACTCTCCCTCTCACCCTCCCTTCCTTCTCACCCCTCCTCCAGCCTCCCTCCACCATCCGTCTTCCCCTTTCCTCTAAATCTCTCCCATCCGTTCCCTTTTCGCCATCCCAGAGTAGCATCTCCAATTCTTACTATCCCATTCCCATCGCTTTTTTTCAACTTCATCAATCCTTCTCTTTCTTCTTCTTTTACCTGTTCACGTTAGAGGTCGCCAAGGCTGGTCATCCGTTTCCCTCTCATTTGGTCTTCTCTGCATCTTTTTCTATCATGCTAACCTCCTATGTGTCTCCCCCTCCCCTTTTACACACACACACACACCACTTGAATAAACATCTTTGCTCCTCTTCTTTTCCATCTATACCTGACTGCTCCATCTCCAGCATCCTTATCTCTCCTTCAGCATCTCTACGTCACAGTCCTATATGTTTTCCCAGCCTCATTTACAACCATGGACCTCCTCTTTGCTTTCCTCTTTTTCACCTATACCTGGCTACTCTGTCTCTAGTATCCTTATTCTCTCGATATTGCCTTCAGCGTCTCTTCGTCACAATCCTTCCATATGTTTTCCCATCCTCATTTCTACTTCTGGCGCCCCATTCACTCCTTTCTACGGTTTTCTCTCTTCCTTTCTTCTCCAAGCCATTTTTACCTCCATCCCTTAGTCCCTCTTCTAACGTCCCTATCATTCTTTTCTACTTCTTTTCCTCTTCTCCATCCGTTCCTCTGTTCATTCCTCGTTCCTCTTTCTAACGCCACTTTCATTCCTCTTTCTTTCCCTTCCATTCCATCTCTTTTCCCTAAACCCCTCGCCCCTTTCACAACTTTCTACCTACTTCCCATCTTCTCCAACCCCTTTTTCCTCCATCCCTCACCCGTTTCACTCCTCTCTACCTCCTCCCATCTTCTCCAACCCTTTTTTCCTCTGTCCCTCACTCCTCCTCGCCCCTCCCGAAGCCCAGGACAAGAACACGAGCCTCGGGGATGAAGAAGTCAGTTGGCTGCGACGCCCGCGATTAAAATTCCATCTGACGCCTGAAATTCGTCTTGGCCCGGCGAGAGTAAGGGAAGAAAAAGGCGGGATTAAAAGAAATACAAAAGTTGCCATCCCCGTGACTCTGGCATTTAGAGAATTCTTCGGGCAACACCAAGATAATTCTCCTCCTCCAGTTCTCCTCCTCCTCCTCCTCCTTTACCTGTTCTTGTGTCTCCTCCTCATCCTCCTCCTCCACAAGTTCCTCCCTCCCTCCTTATTTTTCCATTATTTTTTCTTGGTATTTCTCCTTCTCTTCCATCTCCTATACGTTGTTGTCTGCCTTCACCTCCTCCTCCTCCTCCTCCTCCCCCTCCTCCTCGACGTCTTATTCCTCGTTCTCCTCCTCGTCTTCTTCCTTGTTCTCCTCATCCTCCGTTTAGTTCTCGTCTTCGTTTTCCTCCTCCTCCTCCTCCTCCGCCTCCTCCTCCTCCTCCTCCTCCTCCTCCTGCTGTTAACTTCATGCTAAAAATGTTCACTACTTGCCGGGAATTACTCGGCGCGGTGTGAAGTTAAATGAAGGTGTTAAATGTGGGGGCCGAGGCAGGCGGCGGCGGCAGGGAGGAGACGCTGTAAACTTCCTATGGGCGTGTCCTGCCGGGGAAGATGGCGCTGATGGATAGACAGGCGGGGGGATAGACAGATAGATAGGTAGAGATAGACTGATAGATGAATAGATTGACAGGTGGAGATAAACAGATAGGCAGCGCGTACATTCACTCACTCACTCTCACACACACACACACACACACACACACACGTGAGACAAAATTCTATAATTGTCTATATA
>NC_066529.1:11527886-11562886 GCF_024679095.1 Eriocheir sinensis
ACAAGAAGAACAAGGAAAACAACACCACGAACAAGAACAAAAGAAGACAAAAAAAAAAGACGAAGCAGAAAATAAACACACACAAAAAAAAAAGAATAGAAGCAGAAACACCAGGAGAGGCAACGCACAAAACCAGCAGCAGCAGCAGGAGAGCCCGAAGGAGTAGAAGAAGGAGGAAGAGGAGGAGGAGAGGAAGAAGAAGCAGCGAGAGGTGAGCAGGGTAAGCAAGGGCCTTGGTCGACGAGGGAGAGAAGGAGGGAGAGATGGAGGACTCGAGGTCGTGAGAGGGGCGAGGCATGGGGGGAAATGGGACGGGGCGTGGGGGGGAGGGGAGGGGCAGCAGCATCAGTCAGCAGAACTTTAGCAGTCAACGTCTAGCAGCTAAGCAGTAACTGAGGCTATTAAGAAGGGAGTTATGGCTGCGTGTTGCGAGAAAATGTCACAGGAAATTGTCCCAGATAATTTCCCTTGTAACTACGACCCCCCTCCCCCCCCTTCTCTCCCCCTCTCTCCCTCTCTCTCTCTCTCTCTCTCTCTCTCTCTCTCTCTCTTCCGGGCTTACCGCCGACAACGTATATGCATGCAGAGTCCATACACGGTTCCCTTCCTGCATAATTTTTCCATACACACACACACACACACACACACACACACACACACACACACACACACACACACACTCTCCCCCCTTCCCCTCACACACATACACTAGAAACACACGTAGGTACTTACATAATATTGAACCTTCAATACACTTTTTTTTTTACTCTGGGTGCAAAGAAAACGAAAATATAACTTGAATGTTAACTAGTGAGAGACAAAACACTTCCCCTTCTCTCTCTCTCTCTCTCTCTCTCATTTGCTGGAGGGGGTAAATGTGCCGGCAAACAGAGGGGCGCCAGGTTCCGTCTCGTGCCATAATGAATCCGGCCTCTCGCCTCTCCGCCGTCCTAATGCAAACAGAATCAACAATATGGACGCAAACAGGACAAATAAACAATAAATAATGCTGCTACAATGCCGTGTCAAATGCCCTTAGCTTACCTTTATTGCCATCATTTCACTGCGAATGTTTGGCTGGGAATAGTTTTTAATATGTTTTTTTTTTGAGCGTGGATTTTTTTTTTTGCTGATTTTTGTTGATTTTTATATACCCTTTTTTTTTGTGTATGCGACGTTCATTAATATTTCTCTGTCATTGATGTTCATGTTTATCCAGTTAATTTGTTAGTCTGTTTATTCATTTATTATAAACAGCCTTTCTTTTCCAGCCTTTCCTCAAATTTACTTTAACATCTTTCCTTCACCCTGTTCGCATATACTTAGCCTTTTTTTTTTTACCTTTTCCTCCAATTAAACTAAACCTTTCTCTTTCCCCTCTTTGCATATCCTTGGCCTTTCTTTCCACCCTTTTAGTATAACTTTGCCGTGCCCTTAGAAATTCTAAACACGCCATACTCCACCTTACTTTTCTCTGTCGTAAGGAGTATTTTTTTATTTACGTCTCCGCCTATGGCGCCGGTAGGCTTTCTTGGTGGGGCCTGAAGATCGGCCTCAGGCCGTCGTGGCGCAGACAAGTGTGTGTAGTGGCGACATCTTACTTGGCTCATGGCCCCCCCCCCCGAGTTCATCAATGACCCTCTCTTTAAGAGAAAGAATCTAGAGTCCGGGTTGGTAGGCGGCCTTCTGGACACCATGTGGGTAGTCTCAGGCCACTCGGGGGTGAGAAAAATACCAGTTTGTGGCACTGGGCGGGACGCGAACCCACGTCATCCTGGATGCGGCGCCGTTACACTATCCACTTAGCCACCGCTTCCCCGTGCATAGCTCTTTTCTTAACCCTCTTTCCATGTATATTTAATTGTCTGCTGCACCTTTTGTTTCTTCCCCTTCCTCCTTTTGCATCCTAATTATGTATGTCTGTCTGTGATTCTTACAGATATATTCACTCGTTTGTCCATTCAGTGTGTATTATTATAATATAATAATATATAGTATTTCTTTTTTGCATATGTCCAAAAAATAGTCAGTCTCTCTCTCTCTCTCTCTCTCTCTCTCTCTCTCTCTCTCTCCACACATTCCCTTGTTCACCTCCATTTTATCCCCGCCGCCTCCTTCGTCCCCTATAAACACCTCTCCCTGGGTCCGCCGCCTCGAAGGAACTTGTTAAAAGAACCCGAATATTTCTGGTCAAACGGCGATTTTAAACTCTGGCTCTCTGTCGCGGCGAAGGGCAGCGAGACACGAACCCGGGGCACTAAACAACGACGGGGGGAAATATACAGAGAAAGAAATAAGCCGCTTGTTCTAGATTATGTGGCGTCTTAAGTTCGTTTTTTGTGTGTGCGCGTGTTGACAGGTACGATTATAAATTGTGTTTGAAAGTTATTTATTTACTCTGTTTGACGAAATAGTACACAATGACAAAAAATAAAAGAGAAGATCCACTTAGACTCGTTTGAATGGTATTTTGAAGTTTCGTTTTTGTTTGCATATGTGTTGACAGGTATGGTTTGATATTACGCATCATTGTCATTTCTTTACTTAATGTTGGCGGAATAATTTAATAGCGAGTGTTGCGGGTCTTGGCGGGAGTGTTAACGCTGTTTCCGCGTCCAAGTTCAGAGGGCAGCACTGCGCGCATTGGTTCTGGGTCTCTCTTGCGCACGTGACCTTACTTCAGAGAGACTTACCGATGACACAGTGCTGCCCCCTGCATTATACTCTTTGAAAGCCCTCCATTCAGCAACAACAACTACAATAACAACAACAAAATGATAGTGCTGCCCTCTGTATTTCACTCGTTCCGAAAGTAATCCATTCATTAACAACAATAACAACAACAACAACAACAACAACAACAACAACAACAACAACAACAACAACAACAAAATGATAGTGCTGCCCTCTGTATTTCACCCGTTCCGAAAGTCCTCCATTCATTAACAATAACAACAACAACAGCAACAACGAAATGGTACTAGTAACGCCGTATTGATGGAAGAAGACTCAGACCTCCATAAAAAAATGAAAACGACCATAATTCTTGCAATTTTTTACGTATTCTGATACACACTGACTTTTCGATCTCTGATTTAGCCACGCCAACCATTACATTACTCCTTTTATTACAAATATTTATATATTATTATTATTATTATTATTATTATTATTATTATTATTATTATTATTATTATTATCATTATTTATATTATTATTATTATGATCATTTTCTCGTAGTATTAGTATAATCTTTCTTATTATATATAATCCTCATTATGAATTGTTAACCGTACACGATTGTTTTTAAAGAAAGGTCACTACCATAATAACTTCATACCAGTAAAAATACTTACAAATGGGTCCCTTTCAAACACAACAAACGTTGAAATTTTATAATATAAAAAAACGAAAAAATAATTAGCACCTGTACTTTACCTTCGGCGAGGGGCGCAGTAACCGAAGGTGAGCTCACTTACCTGCGGAGGAGAAAATAACGGTTTCGTTACATTATCAGAATATTTAAAAAATGTATGATGGTAATGGTGTAGGTATTGGTGGTGATAGTGGTGGTGATGGTTGTCGTAGTGGTGGTGATGACATTAATATATTTACAAAAGTGTACATAAAGAAATAAAACCTTGACAGTGCAATAATAAAAACGTTGAAAGAAGTAATGACCACGAAAAAAAAATGTAAAACTACGGTAAATGTGTAAAAGAAAAAAAAACTGACAGCAATCAAGAACAACCTTCAACACAACGAAACACACATCGCGAAGCCTTCCATCCATTCCTCCTCCTCCTCCTGCTCCTCCTCCCAGACCCTCTCTCTCATCCCCTCTTTCACCCCCTTCAATACCTCTCCTCCCCGTCCCTTCACCTCTCTCCTCCTTTCCTTCTTCCATCACCACTAGCTGCTGCTGCGCGCCCTCCCCCCTCCCCCTCCCCCTCCCGCCCTTCCGTTCCTATACCGAGCAAGGCAACATTTCCCCGTTTGTGAGAGAAAGTGAGAGAGGAAGAGCGAGAGACCGAATTTCCCTGCAGAGCGCGCCGCCGAGGCCCCGACTTAGAACGCGCAACCTGGCCCATTCTGGTCAGCGCGTTTTGACTAATCCTGAGAAAGTGCAACAAACGAACTGCATATTCATGACGGGCCCGGCGCCAAATATCCGAACACAATATGTTTCAATTCTATCTTGATATACCCGGCGCCGCTTCCTGCTACAAAGGATCGTTCCGGCTTTGAGGGAGGGCGGGAGTGAGAGGAGAGAGTGGGATTTCCCGGCAGGACGAAATTGATTTATAAATCTTAAATACGGCCAGGTACAATTAATCCTCCAGGACGAGGCCATCTGCAATTCCAAAATCTTTCACAGCGGCGGGACAGGAGCAGAGCAGAGGCGGCAGACGAGGGCCAGGGCGCCGCACGAGCTCGTAATGAATACATGCTAAGAAATTTATCATGAGTGAGTGTCCGACTTCGTGTGTGCGTGTGTGCGTGTGTGTGTGTGTGTGTGTGTGTGTGTGTGTGTGTGTGTGTGTGTGTATCAAGCAAGCAGGCAAGGAAAGGAGGCTGTGTGTGTGTGTGTGTGTGTGTGTGTGTGTGTGTGTGTGTGTGTGTGTGTGTGTGTGTGTGTGTGTGTGTGTGTGTGTGTGTGCATGCGTGCGCGTGATGTGAGCGAGTAGGAGCAGGAGAACGACGACGAATGGAAGGATGGACGGCTAGGAGGAGGAGGAGGAGGAGGAGGAGGAGGTGGAAGAGAGAGATGACGGGAGGGGAGGGGGCCACAGAGAGACACAGAGAGACACAGAGAAAGAGATAGAGGGAGAGGAAGGGGGCGGCGCGGCGGCCAGGGGGAAGCTCCAGGGGGTCGTGATGAAACAATATCTGGCGCAATATTGGCACTCCACGGCATTCCTACACCACCCGCTCCAGTGTCACAATAATTTTGAAGTCGAGAGCCGGTCCCTATTTTCATTTTCTGCATTCCAATCTGCCAGAGGGATTATGTCGCCGCGGCTGTTTGATCCTCGGACGGACTGTGGATTTAGCCGCTGCTCGGACGTGGCCGTGTTCTGCACTTTCCGAAGATTTATTCATCCCTCTTCGTGAAATGAAATAGCGTTCCAAGGCTTATTTTACCCGGTTTATGTGTTTATTTGAATATAAAGGTTCGCCAGAGAGAGAAAGAGAAGGGAGGGGAGCGGAAAGCTGGGGCGGGGAAGGCTGGGGAGGGGCGTGAGGGGGGGGGAGGGGGGCGAGGTATTCGGCCGGCGCGGCGTGCAGTGAGGGCGGGAGGGACGGAAGAATATTGTTCGGCAGTGTTGTGCGCCGCGTCTTGACGCCCGCCGCCCGCCGCCCCGCCTCCCGTGCCCGCCGCCGCCGCCCACGCCGCCACGGGCACCGCAGCGCACACCACCGTGTGTGTGTGTGTGTGTGTGTGTGTGTGTAAATAAATAAATATATATATATATATATATATATATATATATATATATATATATATATATATATATATACACATATATATATATATATATATATATATATATATATATATATATATATATATATATATATATATATATATATATATATATATATATATATATATATATATATATATATATATATATATATATGAACAACATCAGGATCGTCACCGGCCTGTATATTTCCATTGCCGGGCACAGACTCCTCCCAAACGCTTCCATTCATATTTTCTGTCTTGTGCCTCTGGCTTCCGTTCACGATTTAAACGTTCCATATAATTCTAAATTTAATCGCTATTTGTGCAACATGTTTCACTTGGATTTTTTTTTTATATATATAGAGCACGAATAGAATATAAATGGTGCGCTTTTGGCAGATATTGTAATTCCATGAAAAGCAACCTGCCACTCATCATGAAGGGAGAGGTGAACAATCGGCCACTGACGAGCAGTGTGTCCTGCGAGTCCCGGGACACGACGATGAAACTTGGACATCACGAACGATATTGAGAGGAACCTAAGAAGGGCACGAAGATGAACGGAGAGGAAAAGCTGGGTAAAACACGGAGAGATAGCGAGCGACCATTACAGATTAGAGAACACAAAGGTTGGAGATTTTGTAATGACGTTAAAGAATTAGAAATGGTCACATCATGCGTACAACTTATAGAAGATGGATAACCAAAGTACTACAACAGGAACACAAAAATTGAAGGCAGGGCAGACAGAGAACCAGGAGGAGAGGTGAAACTAGATCCTTTGCCGGAGCAGGATGGAGTGCGCTAACATACTCTGTCATCCATTTGCAGGAAGAGCGGCTTCTTTGAACCTCTTTGCCCTTGAGCTGCCTCTTTTACTGTAAGGAAATCAGGGATGGATGACGGGATCTGTGAGCACGAGGAGGTTGCTAAATCATACAAGCAACGGTATTTTCTTAACTAAATAAAGCAATTAATCTATTTTTATATGTTACTAATTATTATCTTACACTCATGATGTCTTAAAAATCCAGCAAAAATATATTAATAAAAAAGTTGGTGCATCAATTGAAGGAAAATATCAATCATGCCTGCTGATAATTTTATAGTTGGTTTAATTAACTTACCCAGAGATTGTATAGATAGGGACTAATGATTATATTCCAACTTTCTCTCTCTCTCTCTCTCTCTCTCATACACGCACATACACACTCCCTTTCCCAAACCCTCATTACTTGGTTTTATTTATCTTCTACATTCTTTCTCAATCTATCTATCTATGTCTAAATCAATCTATCTATCTATTTATCTATCTAACTGCCCACTTAACTATCCATTTCTATATTTATCTACTCTTACTGCTTTCAATTATTATATATGTATTCTCTCTCTCTCTCTCTCTCTCTCTCTTTCTTTCGCATACACACACTTACACACTCCCTTTCCCAGACCCTCACAACACCACCAACACTGTCATCACCACCAGCACCGACGCCTGTTCCTCCTCCTTTTCATTATTTCAGCGCTAAATGTATGTCGGCATATATTTGTTCCTCGTCTTAAAATATTCACATTTCCCCTCGTGATAAGGGCGTCGCTGCTGCCGCCCCCGCCCGCACGCCCTCCCCGCACCGCTGAAATATTTCCTCAGCTTGGACATTCCCGCAAAGTGTGTCTTCCTTGCCGCCCCTGCCACTCACGACCAGGCAACTTACTCCCCCTGTCATTTCTCTCTCTCTCTCTCTCTCTCTCTCTCTCTCTCTCTCTCTGTGGATATATATTACTCGTTTTATACATTCATTTTTACTTGTCTTTCCGCGTCAACTCTCGGCCTTTCCTCCCTCCCTCCCTCCCTCTCTCCCCTCTCCCTTCCTCTCTCTCCCTTCCTCTCCCTCATTACTATTCACCGCTTCCTCATCACCCCTCCCCCTCCCCCCCTCTCCCCTATACTTTCTTGCAACACTTTTCACAACACAGCAAAACTTCCTCTCACACACGAGCGCATTTTTTTTTTTGGCCTCAACTCCTCTTCTTCCTTCTCCTCTCCTCCTCCTCCACCTCCTCCTCCCCTACTCTTAAGGTTTGTATTAAAGAGTAACGTAGCCTGGCCTTCGTCTCTCTCTCTCTCTCTCTCTCTCTCTCTTCCCCTTCCCTTCCTTCTCACTCATTTGAATATAAGCCTTCTCTTTCTCTCTCTCTCTCTTGCTCTCACTCCTCTCTCTCTCTCTCCTGCTCTTTCTCTCTGTCTCTCTCTCTCACGGACCACCCTCTCCTCTCCTATCTCTTCCCTCAACCACAGAAGCGTTTTTATCTGCGTCTCCCTTTCACACCCTCTTTACTCACCATTATGTTCCTTTCCCTCTATTTGCCCTGGTCCGAGTTACTTACTTATGTTATTCATTCCACCGTAGTTTTTGTCTCTCTCTCCCATTTATTCTGCTTCCCGCACCTGCCCCTTCTTTATTTATTAGTGACCCGGCTCCCTTCTGCCTGGGTTTTCCTCTCCTCTCTCTCTCCTCTCTCCTCTTTCTCTCTTCTCTCGCTCTTTATTGTCGTGTTTATATGCCCTGTCTCTTTATCTGTCTCTCGCCTCCCCTATTTATCAGCGTTGGTTTAGAGTGTGCGTGTATTTTAAGTCCTATCGTTACAATTCCTCTCCTTTCTCTCTCCTGCCCTCCTTGTCCTCATCTATCTGTCGCGGTGTCTTGCTGTATATCTATCGCTCCATCTCTTACTGTCATTTTACCCTCCCTATCTCACCGCCATCTCCTGCTTCTTCCTCCTCCTCCTCCTCCTCCTTCTTCTCATTCTTCCCCTTGTCCTCCCTCCTTTCTTCCCTTCCTCTCGTTCTCTTCTTTACTCTGAGGGTGTATTTGTCTTTATCTATCTATATATCTATCATTCCACCTCTTATCGTCACTTTACCCTCTCTATCTATTGCCTCTTTCTCCTTCTCACCTCCTTCGTCCTCTCCTTCGTCTCCACTCTCTTCTTTCTCCTGCTCCTTCCATGCATCCTCCTCCTCCTCCTCTTCCTACTTCTTCCCCCTCCTCATCTCCTTCCTCCTTACGGCGCCATCATCTTACCCTTACAGCCTTCTTATTTCTTCTCTTACATCTTCCTCCTTCTCATTTCTCACTTTCCTATTCATCGTTCTTCTCATCTCCTTCACATCTTCATCTTCTATTCACACGGTACACTCATTCCTTTCTCCCTCCCCTTCTCTCTCTCTTCTCCTTCTCACTCACTCTCTCTCCCTTCCTTCCTTCCCTTCCGTCCTCGCCAATATTTCACGAATTATTCATGTGTTAAAGAGAAGCGAATTGGCCATTTGAAGCCTCGAGATTAGCGCCAGAAACTTTGTCAAAGTCGTTTTGGGACAGTTAGCAAATTCTAAGTGACAATTAGCGCCCCAACTTGGAACAAAAACTTCAGCCTGGGAAGATGTGCATACAATTTTCCCGCTACCAAGTTCCCAGATTTTCCAACACGCCAGACCGGGTGAGAGAGAGAGAGAGAGAGAGAGAGAGAGAGAGAGAGAGAGAGAGAGAGAGAGAGAGAGAGAGAGAGAGAGAGAGAGAGAGAGAGAGAGAGAGAGAGAGAGAGAGAGAGAGAGAGAGAGAGAGAGAGAATATGATAGACCGACAATATAGACAAAAAAAATATTATCCGTCAATCAGGAAAGCAGAGAACCCTACAAAACACACACACACACACACACACACACACACACACACGCACCGGACTCATTACTCCCAAGTCGTGCCAGCTTTGCCCCCCTACCCCCCTTCTCTCTCTCTCTCTCTCTCTCTCTCTCTCTCTCTCTCTCTGTGTCGCAATTTGCCTGTGTCCGCGCCGCTTATCACAAATTCTCTCTCCCCGTCACGCTGCCGCCAGACACAAGTTCAGGAGGAGGAGGAGGAGGAGGAGGAGGAGGAGGGGGAAGGACGAAAGGCGAAGGCAGAAAGGATTATAGTAGGAAAAGAGGAAGGAATTGAAGGGAGGAGTAGGAGTAGGAGAAGGAGGAGGAGGAGGAGGAGGAAGAGTCGAAGGGATGGAGAGATGAGAAAATGAAGGAAGATAGAAAAGAGGATGGGAAAGGAAGTTCGGAATAAAATGAAAGAAACAGAAGGGAATGAATGGACCGGAGGAGGAGGAGGAGGAGGAGGAGGAGGAGCAAAAATGATGAAAAACTAAAGGAATAAAGGAAAATAGAAAAGAGGAAGGAAAGGATGTTCGGAAATAATGGAAAAGAAACAGAAGGGAATGAAAAGAATAGAGACTTACAGAATAGGCGGAAAGGACTGGATGAAAAGAGGAGGGCGGGAGATAAATATAAGAAAAATGAAGAAGAAGAAGATAAGTAGGATAAGTGTCAAAAAGATAATGATGGTGAAAATGAACAAAACGCATCAAGAAAGAGGGAGAAAGAAGGTATAGAAGGGGTAGATAGGATGGGAAAGGAGAGGGAATGACTGACACAGGCTGATGGGAAATAAAGAAAGAAACACCAAAGAGGGAAAGGTGGGAATAGAATGAGAAAGGAGGAAGAAGGAAAAGAGAAAATGGTGAAGGAAAGGAGTGAAGGAATAGAAAGGATGAGAAAGGAGGAAAAAGGAAAAGAGAAAATGGTCGAGGAAAGGAGTGAAGGAATAGAAAGGATGAGAAAGGAGGAAAAAGGAAAAGAGAAAATGGTCGAGGAAACTAGTGAAGGAATAGAAAGGATGAGAAAGGAGGGAGAAAAAAAGAGAAAATGGTTAAGGAAAGGAGTGAAGGAATAGAAAGGATGAGAAAGGAGATAAAAGGAAAAGAGAAAATGGTGAAGGAAAGGCGTGAAGGAATAGAAAGGATGAGAAAGGAGGAAGAAGGAAAAGAGAAAATGGTCAAGGAAAGGAGTGAAAGGAATAGAAAGGATGAGAAAAGAGAAGGACAAGTTGATGGAAAAATTAGACAGAAATACAAAAGAAGAAAAAAGTTAAGAACACGCTGAAAAAAAAGAGAAAGAAAAGAAAAAAAGAGAAAGGTCAAAGACAGGAGGAGTGAAATGGACAGTAGAAGGAAAAAGTAGAAATATCTGTTGGTGTGAAAAAAAAAGTGAAAAAAAGATGTGGACAGGCCGAGAAAAAGAGAAAAAAAAAGTGAAAGGAGTGAAAAGAAAAGAAACGGAAAGAAAGTAGGAGAAAGGAAAACGACAAGCTGGTGGGAAATAAAAAAAAGAGGAATACCACAGAAAGCAAAGATGAGAAATAGGCCGAGAAAAGATAAAATGGAAGGCGAAGGAAGGGAGGGGAGGAAAACGGATAGAAAGGATGAGAAGGGAGAGAGAAGGGCTGACTAAAGCGTTTGGGAAGTAAAGAAAGGAGGATCAGGGAGGGAAGGGAGAGGATAAGCCGAGAAAGGAGGGAATGAAGACAGGGAGGAGTGAGGGTGAATATAATAGTTGACAGGTGGACGAGAGACGGAGAGCAATATATGTTTTTTTTCTTAAGCATCAACAAAAAACAACAAGAGCAATTACATGTGGACAAACTCACGAGGCACAGAAATGATCCAGAAATTAAACAGAACCTAATTTCAACATGAATTTAAACGTTATTATTCATTCATAATAGTGTAGAGACAATTGTTTTTATAAGCCTCTTTAGCATCATTTATTTACACTGAAAATGATGATAATGATGATGATGATAAATAAATGGTGTTCTCTTCTTACTCTTTTTTTACCCATTTTCTTTCAACCCTTTTCTTGGAGCAGTGAGTAGCGGGCTTTTATTTTCTTTCATTATTGTTTCCTTTTTTTTGTGTGCCCTTGAACTATCCTTTGCTGTAAAAAAAAAAAAAATCTATTCTACCTTTTTTTACCCTTCATTTTCTACCCTGTTCGACCTTTCTTTCACCTCTCCACAATTTTCTTCGCCCCTCTATTTCCACCTTTCTCTTGGTCCATCTCTTTCTAACCCTTTATTTACCCCCTCCTCTCTCTCCAACCTGTTCTTAGGCCACAAATCAGCCTCGCCTCACCACTCCATCACCTCATCACACTCGCGGGACGCCTGGCTCACCGTGGCGGACAAATATTTAATTGATCACGGTATTACCTTGTCAAATCTAATTAATGAGCAAATTAATGTCGGCGCTTCCTATTTTGCGGGCCAGTGATGTTATTGATGTACACGTGATGATGATGGTGATGATGATGGTGGTGGTGGTGGTGGTGGTGATGATGACGGTGGTGGTGATGAGTTTTAATCAGGTGTATAGTACTTACATGGAGAGGTGTACAGGTGTGTGTGTGTGTGTGTGTGTGTGTGTGTGTGTGTGTGTGTGTGTGTGTGTGTGTGTGTGTGTGTGTGTGTGTGTGTGTGTGTGTGTGTGTGTGTGTGTGTGTGTGTGTGTGTGTGTGTGTGTGTGTGTGTGTGTGTGTGTGTGTGTGTGTGTGTGTGTGTGTGTGTGTGTGTGTGTGTGTGTGTGTGTGTGTGTGTGTGTGTACATATTATTAAACACCACTTAATAACCTTCAAACTGTTGTATTAAATGAGAATAAGTACATGAAAAAAAAAACAAGTAAATAATTGCAAGGTCTTCTTCTGCAGCTTTTCCAAATGTAAATAACAAAAAAAATATGATGATGATGATGATGATGATGATGACAAATTAATTATCTTCCAACCCTTTATTAAAACTTTTCTTTCTACCCTTTTCTATGTGCACAAAACAATTATATCCATTTTCTCCGTATCTTTTTTTATACTTTCACGAAATTCGCTCTGTTTCTCTTTTATAATTATTTTTTTCATACGATCCACTGATATACAGCCTTCATAGACATTCAATGAAAAGCCAATTCGAGTATGATATAAAAGATAAAAAAAAATTGAAACTGGCGATGAAAGATAAAAAATGGAAGCTAAATATTGAACAGTAAATCACCGAACTCATGCCCCATCAACAGTATAAATCACAATAACCGAGAGAGAGAGAGAGAGAGAGAGAGAGAGAGAGAGAGAGAGAGAGAGAGAGAGAGAGAGAGAGAGAGAGAGAGAGAGAGAGAGAGAGAGAGAGAGAGAGAGAGAGAGAGAGAATGAGATAAGAGATGAGAGATAAGAGAGGAAAGGAAAAATGAATGAAAGAAAAAAGACGTGAGAAGAAAAATAAATGCAAAACAAAATGATGAAAATCCATCACAAAATAACACGAAGGAATAAAAAAAAAGAAACCAAAAAATAAAAGAACAAAACAGAGACAAAAACAGAGACTAAGGTAAAACGATGTCAAGAAAAGAAAAAGATCAAGAAAACAAAACAAAAAGCAAAACAAAGGTAAGGTAAGGACAGGTAAAGGTGGGCGTGGCCGTGGCATGCAGGTGTGTAACTCTCATTAGTGCAGGGCAGGCGGGCATTACCTGTCGCTCTATTGGCAGACCGGGGGGACCGAGGTGGGAGGGGAAGGGGGAAAGAATGAAAAGGGGCGGGGGAGAATAAGAAAATTGGGGGTATTGGGAGAGAGGGAGAAAGAGAGGAAAGAATAAGAGATTACGGGGAGGGGAGAGAAGGTTGAGATGATGGGAGACAGGGAAAGAGAAATGGGGGAGAAGTAAGGTGAGGTGATGGGTGGGAAAGAAGGAGGAAAGGGAGAGAATGAGAGAGGTCAGGAAAGGGAGAGAGGGGGAATGAGAATGGAGGGAGAATAGAGAATAAGAAGGTTGGAGGTGGTGGGAGAGATGGAGGAAACGGGGAGGATGAGAGAAGGGTAGGAGAGACGGAATAGTGGGGAGAATGGAAGGGAGAAAGAGAAGCGTGGGAGAATAAGAGGGAGGTGAGGGAGGGAGAGAGGAAGAAGGAATAAGGGAAGAATTAGGGGGGAGGGGGTAGTGGGGGAGAAAGAGGGGAGAATGAGGGAGAGGTTAGGGATGGAAAGGAGAAGTGAGAGGGGGGAGGTTAAGGGGGAGTGGGAGAGAAGAAAGAGAGGGGAGGATAAGAAAAAAAAGAAGGAACAGGGTAGAATGAGAGGGAGGTGAGAGGATTGAGAGAGAAGGAGAAGGAGAGGGGGAGAATGAGAAGGGAGAGAGGGAGAAGGAGAGGGGGAGAATGAGAAGGGAGAGAGGGAGAAGGAGAGGGGGAGAATGAGAAGGGAGAGAGGGAGAGGAGAGGAAGGGGGGTAGCAGAGGTAAGTTGTGAGTGGCCGATGGTTGGGCGGACAGGTATACGACGTGTCCAGCGGTAATAGTTGCTTGTGTTGGCGGTGGTTAAGTGGGGTAATTATTGCCCCCCCCACCACCACCACCATTACCTCCTCCCTCCTCCACCACCTAATCCTCCTCCTCCCACCATTTCCACCTCCTCTCTTCTCCACCTCTTCCACTCAACCCTGCTATTCTTCATGTGGTTATTATTATTTCTCCTCCTCTTTCTCCTTCTCTTTAGTCTTCTTCCTCTTGTTGTTGTGTATTGCTGTTGTTGTTATTATTTTTTGCTCTTGTCTTTCTCTTCCTCTTTTTCTTATATTTGAATCTACTGTCCATGTGACCCCCCTATCGAATCCTGTACCCCGCCCCCCACCCCTCTCTCTCTCTCTCTCTCTCTCTCAAGACCACCACCACCTCCACCACCACCACCACCACAATCACCGCCATAACCTCCTCCACCACCACCATTACCAATACCACTACACCTTCCCACCATTACTACTGACAGCCACACCCCTCCCTCCCTTCCCTCCCTATGCTCCCCTTCCTTCTCTCCCCTTCCCTCCTGCTCTCCTTCTTATGCACCCCTCTCTCTGTTTCCCTTCCTCTGCTCCCCCTTCCGTCCTCTTGCTCCCCTTCCCCCCTCTGCTCCCCTTCTCCTCCCGTCGAAGCTATGATCTCTAATTAAGGTACACTGGCAGCTCAGGTGACAGGTAAGCGTAAAGGTGGTGGTGAGCGGAGGGTCAGTGTTGGATTTTGTTGTTCTATAGGTGTCGTTGTGTTGTGTGTTAATGTGTCGTGTTTTTAGTTATATAAGCTGTTGTATGTTTTGTTTATTAGTTTTGCTATTTTGTTTGTTGATTAGATGAGTTGTATTTTGCTTTTTGATTATAATTAGTTGTGTTGTATAGTGCTTTCTAATTAGTTGTGTTGTATAATGCTTCTAATTAGTTGTTTTGTATAGTGCTTTCTAATTAATTGAGTTGTATAGTGCTTTCTAATTAGTTGTGTTGTATAGTGCGGTATAGGCCCAGCAGGCAAGGAAAGGCATCACTATAAAAAATATATATTCGCGACAGCACGGAATGGTATCCTGGGTAAAATCAGAACCAAGTACTGAAAATTATTGCAACTTATTCAGAGTATACTACTACTACTACTACTACTAATAATAATAATGATAAAAATAATAGGTATACTAATGATAATGATTAACAAAAGTAACAAAAGGTAGCAAAAAATGGAACCGAAAATTAATATACATATAGAAAAGAATGCATCTGCACCCCAACCCCACCCTCACCCCGACCTCCACCACCCACCCCCACCCCCATTATCACCACTACCACCATCACCACCATCACCACCGCCCCGCAACAAACTGCCGCACCAGCAACAAACACACACAAACACACACACACACACCGTCAGCACCGACAACAAAAGGAAAAAAAGAGGGGAAGGGACAACAAAAAGGAGGAAATCGTCATCTTCGCGGCAATAGAACCTTTTCGGTGTCCCCCAATACGAAGGAGGGAGGGAGAGAGGGAGAAGGGAGATAGGGGAAAGAGAGGGGGAGGGAGGGGAGGAGGTGTATAAGGACCGCAGGGCAAGGGAGGGGACTAGACACCCATACATTCCTTATCCTCAAACACAACTTTTCCCACAGCCAACGACACCTTCCCAACGCCTTTCCCAGCACTCCACCACACCTCCAAACACTCCCCCGCCCCCCTTTTACGTCGCGCCCCCTCCACGCCAGGTATGAGCGGGTGTGGGGGCGGTGAGGGCGAGGCGTGGGCAGTGGTCACCCCGAAGCTTGAGTCTCCCCTGCAACGCGAAAGTCGAAAATGGACTGAACGAAAACGTGGAGAAGGGAGGTGACCAGGAGGAGGACATGTTGGTGCCAGTGGCTTTCTCTCTCTCTCTCTCTCTCTCTCCCACTCTCCCTTTCTCTCCCTCTCTCCTCCTCCTCCTCCTCCTCCTCCTGCTCGCTCGCTCGCCCCTCGTCGCCACAATAGAGAAAATATCCCGGGGGAAATAATACCAATATTTCACCGATAAATGCCGCCGATAAAACATTGATTTAAACAGCCGCCGGTGAAAGTCGGGAGGACGTGGAGGGCAGTAAAAAGTGATGTATTCCCGGCCCGACGCGATGTACTGGGCCGATACCGGGCGACGTACAGCGGCCGGGCGGGTGCCTCGATTTTCTTGAATTCCTGTTTCAAAATCGCTTCTGTAGACGACTTGTTGTGGAGATAAAGGGGTGGGGGTGGGGGCTGGGCTGGGTGGTGCGGGGGGGTAGTGGGATGGAGGGTGGGGCTAAGGGTCCAGTGTGTGTGTGTGTTTGTGTGTGAGAGGGAGAGGAAGGGAACAGAAGTGGGAGAAAGGAGGAATAGGAGGAGGAGGTAGTGGAAGGAAGGAAAGCAGGGGAGGGGTGGTGATGGGAAGGGAAGGAATGGAGGGGAGAGAGAGAAGGGTAGAACAGGAAAGGAAGGAAAAGTAAAGGAACGGAGGGGAGGGGAAAGGATGGGTAAGGAGGGAAAGGGAAGGGATGGGCAAGGAGGGGAAGGAAAACGATGAGGAGGGAAAGGAAGGGAAGGGAAGGGAATGAAAGGGGTCTGGACGGAAGGGGAAAGGAGGGGAGAGGAAGGGAAGAGAAGGATGGAAATGGAAGGAGAGAGAGAGAGAGAGAGAGAGAGAGAGAGAGAGAGAGAGATAGAGAATCCTCTTTCCTTAAATCTCTCTCTCTCTCTCTCGCCCTAACACCACCACCACCACCACCGCCACCGCCGTCCACTGTGAGGGTCTCTATATGGACGAGAAAATTCCCCTCACTTTCATACTTCTCTCTCCCTTCCTGCTTTATTCCCCCTCACCCTGCTGCTCCCTGCTCGCCCCGCTCCTCCCCTCACACCCTACCAGCCAGCCACCACACGTAAGACTCACCCTTTCACCCTGCTAGATTTTCCTTCTCCCCGGCCTCACTACCTACCTATCTGCCTGCCTGCCTGCCTGCCGCTCTACCTCCCTGCTTGTCCTAATTTTCCACAGCAGGTCTTATTTAGTTGCATTTGGTGGTAGGGGTTTTAGTGTGGAGAGACAGGTTATGATTTTGTTTGTTTTTTATTGTGAGTTTACCTTCTATTTCCTTATTTTCATTATCGTCACCTAAATTCGTCTTTATTATGTTTTTTTTCATTCGCTCTAGTTGTCCAGTTTTTATTTTATTTTATCTTTCTCTTCTCTGTAACTCCTCTTCTTCATTTTCCGTTCCACCACTAACGTCTCTTTCTTTTTATTTTCATTCTCTCGATGTCATTTTATCTTGCTTTTTCTTTCTTTCTTCTTCTTCTTTCTTCTTCTCCTTGCTTCTTTCTTTATCTTTCCTCTTCTTTTCATATTCTATTTTCTTTCATTTATTGTCATTATTATCTACTAAGTCACTGTAAATGTATCAAACCTACCTCTAATATTTTTTTTCATTTATCATCAGCATCTTATTTCTTCATTTTTATTTTTTCATTTTTTTTTATCTTTTATACATACATCCTTATTATGCATGCTTCTATTCCAGTGGTTCTTCTTCTTCTTTCTTTAATTCTTGTTTACTTTATTTTCTCATATCCAAACTCCTTCACCTACTTCTACTTTGCTTCTTCTCTACCACTGTAATTTTCCTTCAGTCCTTCCTTCCTTCCTTCATAAAATTCCTTCCCTACTTCTTTCATAAAAAAAATCTTATCTTATTTAATTAACATTCTCTCTCTCTCTCTCTCTCTCTCTCTCTCTCTCTCTCCTTTATTCTTCTTTTGTTATCTCCTCCTCCTCCTCCTCTTCTCCTGCTGCACTTTCTCTCTTCGTCAATTTATTTCCGGTTATTTTTTCCTTTTTTCTCTTCCGATTTTTCTTTTTCTTTTGTTTGTTTTTTCATTTTTTCTTTCCCTCTCTTCTTCTGTTTTATTTGATGCTGTGTTTTTTTATTTACTTCCTCTCTCTCTCTCTCTCTCTCTCTCTCTCTCTCTCTCTCTCTCCATCTCCTCTCCACCCTTTCGCCGGAAACTCATTATATTTCCTAAGCTTGCCTCTGCAATCTCATTATAATTATTTTGCACCTTTAATAATGAGATTCAATTCCATGTTTGCTATATCAGCGCCGTTTATTCTGATACACTGTACATGATTATTCCCATAGGTGTTGGGAGAGGAGGAGGAGGAGGGGGAGGAGGGGGAGGAGGGGGAGGAGGGAGAAGTTGGAGAGAGGGAAAGGAAGGGAAGAGAAGAAGAAGAACAAGTAGAAGAACAAGAACAATAAGCAGAACAACAACAACAACAACAACAACAACAAGAAAAGAGGGTAAGAGGATAGAAAGAAGAAAATTAATATCAGAAAGCAAAGATGAACAAAAAAAGAAAATAAAAGAAACGAAGAGAAAGATTGTGATGAAGATGAACCAGAGAGAGAGAGAGAGAGAGAGAGAGAGAGAGAGAGAGAGAGAGAGAGAGAGAGAGCAACAATAAATCAACTGAGGGAGGCGGGACAAAATAAGTGCCTGATTTATTCGCGTATTATTCAGAGCGAGGGAGTTAATAAATTACGCCAAGCTGGAAATATGCGCGTTATGAGCCTATAACTGAGGCCTTTGGCGTAATGAAGTGCCCAGGAACCTGCTATCAGTCACCGGAGAGGGGGAAGGGGAGAGGGAAGGGGGAAGGGAAAGGAGAGAGAGGGTGAGGGAAGGGGAAGGAGAGGGAAGAGGAAGGAGAGAGGGAAGGAGAGGGAAGGGGAGGGGAAAAGAGAGGGAAGGGGAGGGGAAAAGAGAGGGAAGGGGAAGGGAAAAGAGAGAGAGGGAAGGGGGAAGGGAAAGGAGAGAGGGGAGGGGTGAGGGAAGGGGGAAGGGAAAGGAGAGAGGGGGAAGGGAGAGGGAAGGGGGAAGGGAAAGGAGAGAGGGGGAGGGGGGAGGGAGAAGGGGAGAGGAAGGGAGAGAGGTGGAGAGGGAGAATATGTTTGTTAGAAGAGGTGGATGTGAAGGGAGGGAGGGAGAGAGAGGGGGGAAAGGGAGAAAAGAGGGAGGGATAGGGGGAGAGGAAGGGAGAGTATATTTAGGCTTGTGCTTGTTAGAAGTGCATGTGGAGGAAGGGAGGGAGGGAGGAAGGGGGAAAGGGAGACAAAAGGAAGAGAGGGGAGAGAAAGGGAGACTAGAGAGGGAGAGGTGTTTGTGTTTGTTAGAAGAAGTGGGCGGGAAGTGGAAGTCAGGGAGTGCAGGGGAAGGGAGAGTAAGGGAAAGTATGAGATTGGGAGAGGGGAAGAGGAGAGACAGGGGGAGAAGAGAGGGAGAATGTGCAAGTCTGTGTTTAAGAGAAAGGGGATGTGTGGTGGAGTGTGTGCAGGGGAGGGAGTAGAGAAAGGTGGGGGGGAGGGTGTGTGAGAAGGGGGTGATTGGGAGAAAAGGGAGAAAGGGAGAGTGTGTATGTGAAGGGAAAATATGGAAAGGGAAAATGTAGGTTTGTTTTTGTTTTGCTTTTAGAGAAGGGGAATGTGGAGTGGAGAGAGGGAGTGGAAAGGGAAAGGTGAAGAGGAGGGGGATGAAGAGAGGAGTGTGTGTGTGTGTGTGTGTGTGTGTGTGTGTGTGTGTAGTAGTAGTAGTAGTAGTAGTAGTAGTATAAAATTTAGACAAAAAGAGTAAAGAGCAGCATATGGAGTTAGCTATAAAAACGTAAGTCTAAAATAACAGTCTTAGGGTATAAACAAATAATCAAACAACAAAATATAAAACACTAATAAGATGTAAAAGACGAAGAAGAAATACGTCGGGGAAAAAAAACCTCCCCTTGATGAATTAATGTTTTTTTTTCGAACAGAACAAAAATGATAACGAAGACTGAAAATAACGAGATGGAGGATAATAAAAAGGAATGATGACTAGTAATGATGACCGTAATTTAGGAGTCGTGAGAATAAAATCGTAAGACAAGAAAAGCGGGAAAACGTAAAAACAAATGACGGTGTAAAGAAATCACGCCGTTCATAAATACCGACTTTGTGTGAATGAAGAAAATTTATCTCGATCTCAGTCCAAGCGATTTTTTTTTCTCTTTTTTTTTTTAATTCGACTTCTCTCTCGCTTTCGTATTTTGTTATGTTTTAATTTTCTGACACCGCGTCCTGCATCTTCCTCATCTCCTTTTCCTTGTCTTTCTTGTCCTCCTCCTCCTTCTCCTCTTCCTCCTCCTCCTTCTCCTCCTCTTCCTCGTCCTCCTTCTCTTCTTACTGCGACATCTACTACTACTTTATTGTTTCTCTTACTTCTCTAACTCTACTTTTTCTCTCAACTCCTCCTTCCCCTCCAGTTCCTCCTCCTCCTCCTTCTCAACCTCGTCAAGGAGTGTTCTCCCCTCACCAAGTAAAGAAGTCACAACCTTTCCCCCTTTCTCTCTCTCTCTCTCTCTCTGTTTCCCCATAGTGTTAACATACCGCAGGTGTGGCAAAGCTCCCCTCAGGCCAAGAAGTAGATGCTCTCTCTCTCTCTCTCTCTCTCTCTCTCTCTCTCTCTCTCTCTCTCTCTCTCTCTCTCTCTCTCTCTCCCCTCGAGCCATCAGCCTCTTCCGCCCTCCCCTGAAGAAATGCCGTCCCTTCTTTAATGCATATGAATGAATCGGCCGGTGGAAATTTGTGCCCCGGCTGTATAAATGTGGGTTTTATATTCGCCTTCCCGCCCCCCCTCCGCCCCCCGCCGCCCCCCGCCCGCCAGGGAACAACGGAGCCACGGGCGGGGCGTCGTAAGGCCCAGAGTCCCGCCTCGGCCTGCCGCTCGCCCGCCTCAAAATGAAATGAGAATTTTAATTTATTCACTTCTCATATCATAGAAGGTTGCAAATTAATGCCTCCTCCACTTCATCATTAATGACTTCTGGGCACAAGGGCGAGGGCCGCGTGGCTGGGCGCCGGGGATACGCCCTTCGCGCGGCAAGGGTTGGGAGTGATGAAATAACATAATTGGAAAATGTAAATGAAGGCTTCTTGTTTGAGGATTAGAAAGGAAGAGGAAGATTTAATATATTGTCTGAGCATTCGAGGCGAGAGCTCCTGAAATGAAATTGAAATGCATCACTAAGATAAATGATTTTAAAGGGACTGGAAGGAGGGAGGGACAGACGAGGGGGGGAGGGGGAAGGTTTAGAGGGAGGAGGGAAGATCTAGAAAGAGAGGGAGGGAGAGAGAGAGAGAGGGGTTAAGAAGAGTAAGGAGCTTTCTAGACAGCGGACTGACTCAGGAAGGAAGTGTTGGAGGTGGTGGAGGGACTGGGGAGAGGGAAGAAGGGATAAAGGGAGTGAGGGAGAGAGATTGGGGTCGTGAGGTTCAGAGGAAAGTAGGAAATGTAGAGCGAGGGGGAGGGAGGGGGTGGATTAAGGAAGGACGGGGGTGTAAGGGAATGGTGGCTCAGGGATAGGAAAGGGGGGAGGTTGGGGTGCGGGAGGTTCAGAGGAAAGGGACATCTAGAAAGAGAGAGGGGCGAAAAAGGAAAAAAAAGGGAAAAAAAGGAAAAGAAAGGAAAACGAAGAGGGGCGGAAAAGGAAAAAAAGGAGAAGAAAGGAAAATGGAGAGGTATTTTAAGAGGTAGGAAGGTTGAGGGAGGTTCATGGTAGTAGGGGAAGGGGGAAAGGTGTAGGGTGAAGGTGAGGCAATGATGATGATGATGATGATGATGATGATGATAGTGGTACTCGTCCTTATGTCTCTTCTTTCTTTTCTTATCGTCACCAGATGAGTAAAGGTGATGATAATGGAGATAATAATGGTGGTATTTTTCCTCATCTCTCTTTTTCCTCTCTTTTCATCCTCCCCGAATAAGTTTAGCTAATGATGATGATGATGTTTGTCTCCCTTCTCTTTTCTTATCGTGATAGTAATGATGATGATGATGATGATAGTTGCACTCCTCGCTCTCCTCTTTTCTTCTCTGCATCTTCCTTATCTCCTTTTCCTTGTCTTTCTTGTCCTCCTCCTCTTTCTCCTCCTCTTTCTCCTCTTCCTCCTCCTCCTCTTCTTACTGCGACATTTACTACTACTTTATTGTTTCTCTTACTTCTCTAACTCTACTTTTTCTCTCAACTCCTCCTTCTCCTCCAGTTCCTCTTCTTCCTCTTCCTCCACCTCCTTCTCTTCTTACTGCGACATCTACTAATACTTTCTTGTTTCTCTTACTTCTCTAACTGTACTTTTTCTCTCAACTCCTCCTTCTCCTCCAGTTCCTCTTCTTCCTTTTCCTCCTCCTCCTCCTCAACCTCGTCAAAGAGCCACATGACAGAGGAGGAGGGACAGTACGTGCCCTCAGCGCGTCCTTGACCTTGCAGCGACCCCCGTGACCCGCCCCGCAGCACTTCCTGACCCGCAGCGTCCCCCCACCTGGCCCGCCGCGTCCCCTCACCTGGCCCGCCGCGTCCCCTCACCTGGCCCGCAGCGTCCCCTCACCTGGCTTGCCGCGTCCCCTCAACTGGCCCGCAGCGTCCCCTCACCTGGCCCGCAGCGTCCCCTCACCTGGCCCGCCGCGTCCCCTCACCTGGCTACTCTTTGGTTCGTTAAAGGTGTGCTCCAGGTGTTGAGAGTATGAGTGACGCCAACGAATTGAATCGAGAGTGTGTAGTGACAGTGACGCTCTTTTTAATTGCAGGAACAAGATAGACCAGACGTTAAAACAATGACGGAAAAAAACCCCAGGAAGCAACCACATAGTAAGAAAGTAAAAGCTTTAAACAATTCCAATTATAAGTGATTAGTAGAAGTGACAGTCCTTTTAATTACAGGAAAAAAGACAGACCACTAGAAGCACAAAAACAACAACAACAACAACAACAAAACACTCGTATAATTCTGGTCTAAAACAAACAAAAAGAAAGAAAGAAAAAGAAAAAAAAACAGAGGTAAAAAGAGAAAGAAAGATAAGAGACAAAGATAAAAAGACAGAAAGAGAAAGATTGAAAGAGAAAGAAAGAAAGAGAAGGATAGAAAGATAAAAGAAAGATAGAAAGTACTAATAATCCACACTTCAATCAGTCTTTCCCATCCAGAGCAAGAAATTAATAACAGAAAAAAAGAAAAAAAGAAAGAAACACCGCCTCTGCCCCCACCCCCCTCCCCCCTTTAAAACACACGCGCCCAATCTTTTATTTCTCCGGCACTAATAAAATCTGTCAGGCGGCGGAACAAAGGCGGCGAGGATTATGAATAGGCAATCACACACACCTGCCATCACCTGCGACGTGCCTAATTAGCACACAGGTGAGGAATGGAACACCTGGAAACATTTTTATGCATATTACAACTTTTTACGGTATTCAGATTTATGCGTTGATTTAACCGTCAAAGGGAGGAGGAGGAGGAGGAGGAGGAGGAGGAGGAGGAGGAGGAGGAAGAAGAAAAAATAAGTTGAATACGAAGGATAAGAGAAACAAAGAATGAAGAAAGAGGGAACAAGGAGATAGATGCTGATACTGATGAGGAGGAGGAGGAGGAGAAAGAAGAAGAAAAGTAGAGCAATATGGAGGAAAAAAAGAGTAAAGAATGAAGGAAAAAAACAAGAAGCGAAAGATGAGAGGACAGGAATGAGCGAGGAAAACAAGGAGGAAGAGAAGGTGGAGAAGGAAAAGGAGGGGCAAACACAAGGAAGGAGGACAGAGATGAGAAGAAGAAGAAAAGGAGAAAGAGGAGGAAGCAGGAGTGTGAAAACTAAACATTAATAAGAAGGAAAAAAAAGTGGAACAAAACAGGAAAACGGAGAAAGAACGAAGAGAAGAAACAAAAGGAAGGGAAACAAGGAGGGACGAAAGTGGAGTAATGGAGGAATTTTGAGGATAAAGAGACAGAAGAGCAAGACGAAGAAGAAGAAGAAAATGAAGAAGAAAAGGGGAAATTTAAACTGAAATAAGAAGGAAAGAAGCATAAAACGTGGAGTGCTGAAAAAAGACGATGAAGAAATACAAAAAAAAAAAAAAAAGACGAAAAAGAAGAAAAAAGAAGAGAAGAAATTACACTGAAATAAGAAAAGATGAAACAGAAAACGTGAAGCAAAGGAAAGAAATAGACGGGGAAAAAAAAACAGAAGAACAAGAGGAGAACGAACAAGAGGGGAAGGAGGAACAAGTTGACGATGAAGAGACAAAATAACAAAACAAAAAGAAAAAAACAAAAGGAAGAAGAAAAAGGAGGAAAGGAGAAATTAAACTGAAACACGAAGCAAGGAAGCACAGAATGAGGGTCACAGGGAATATTTAAATTGGCTCGTAACAGCATAGCGGGCGCCCAATGTTAATATAAAAAAGAAGAAGAACGAGCGAAAAAAACAAATGAAAGAATATAATTAATCCATTAAGAAAACTCGGAATGGAATTGCTTGATGAAAAAAAAAAGAGAGAGAGAGAGAGAGAGAGAGAGAGAGAGAGAGAGAGAGAGAGAGAGAGAGAGAGAGAGAGAGAGAGAGAGAGAGAGAGAGAGAGAGAGAGAGAGAGAGAGAGAGAGAGAGAGAGAGAGAGAGAGAGAGAGAGAGAGAGAGAGACTAACACGATACAGAAAAAAAAGAAAAACTCCTTCCCCTAAAAGATCCCAACCGAAAAAAAAATATAAAGAAAACTTACTCTCCTAAAAACAAGAAAAAAAAACTACATCTGAAAATAAAATAAAAATAAAAAGCAAGAAAACAGAAACCGCTAAAAAACAAACAAATTAATACAAAAAAATAACAAGAAAAATACAAAACAAAAACAGCAACAAGAGATCAAAATAAAGAAAACCACAACCATAGTAAATTAAGAGAACAAATAAAATAAAAAATATAGGACAAAAAATATACAAAATAACAAACAAAAACCCACAAAACCTTTACCAGAAGAAAAAAAAAACCATTAAACGAAAAAAGAGAAAAAGAAGAAAAATAAAGAAAACAACAGACTAACAAATAAACACGAAAGGATATATACCTCCCCCCCCCCCTAAGAGAGAATATAATGAAAAAAAGAACCAAAGAACAGAACACAAAAAAGAGCAAACTGAAAGAAAAGTGGAAATTACGAACCAGGGAAAAAAAAGGTCATTAAAAGCGAAACAGAAACAGAAGGAAAACAATAAAAAAGATGAATCAAAAGAATACAAAACAAAAAACAACATGAAAAATAAAAATAAATAGCAATCAAGACAAAAAAATAGAAAAAAACAAAAATAGATGAAGGAAACACAAAATCAAAAGACAATCAAGAAAATAAACCCAAAATACAGAAAAAAATATACGAAATAACAAGACAAAAATCTGGACACAAAAATAACAACTGAAAACAAAACTACAAATACACAGAAAAAAAAAAAAAAAAAAAAAAAAACTATACACACACACACACACACACACACACACACACACACACACACACACACACACACACACACACACACACAAAGAAAATTCAAGACAAAATAACCAAAACAAAACCAGAAAAAGACCCATCTAACCCCCCCACTTCTCTCCCCCTCTTAAAAAAATAACAAATAAAAATCACACGTAAAAAAATGGCGGGCTGTCGTGCGTCATGACAGGCGTTTCATGGCGTCGTAAAGTTGGCGGCGGCGGCGGCGGCGGCGGTGGGGGCGGCGGCTTTATTTACCGCCGCCATATTGGGCTATAAAGCATGGGCGATATACGGCGTCATATGTAAACATTCATATCTCACGCCGTTGTTAAATCCAGTCTGCTGCTATACGGCCATGCGCGGGACGGTGGGGTGGGGTGGGTGGGGAGGAAGGGGAGTGAGGAGGGCGGGGGGAGAGGTTGATGTGGATGGGTGTGAGTGGGCAGGGGGAGGGGGTAAGGGTATAAGGTAGAGGGGTGAGGGAGGAGAAAGTGGGAGGGGGGGGAGAGTGGAGGGGTGGAAGGGGGAGTGATAGGTGGGTGTGGATGGGTCTGTGTGTGGTGAGGGGAGGGGGCTATGGGTGTAAGGTAGAGGGGTGAGGGAGGAGGAAGTGGGAGAGGGGGAGAGTGAAGGGGGGGAAGGGGGAGTGATAGGTGGGTGTGGATGGGTGTGAAAAGTCTGTGTGTGGTGGGGGGACGGATGGGTCAAAGATAGAGGGGGGAGTGTGGGGGGGAGAGGGGGAGTGGGTGTGGATGAGGGTCGAGGGGTGAGATGGGAAGAGTGTGTGAGGGGTGAGGAAGAGGAGGAGGAGGAGGAGGAGGAGGAGAGGATGTGTATTGGGAGGTGGAATGATGGGGAGTGATTGAATCCACACACACACACACACACACACACACACACACACACACACACACACACAAGGGAGGTGACTGACATGATTGTATATTAAGATTTTCCTTCTGCGCCACCTTCACCATACCTCATATTACAGAAGAAGGAGGAGGAGGAGGAGGAGGAGGAGGAAGAAAATTATACCAAACTACGACAATGACAAAGTAACTATTAATATAAAAGCAAAACAGGAAAAAGAAGTAAAGTTAATCAAGAAGAGAAGGAGGAAGGGAAGGAGGAAAGACCGAAGAACCATGATGACAAATACAGTGACCAGGAGAAACTAAAGGAAGAGGAGGAGGAGGAGGCGGAGGAGGAGGAGGAGGTGGACTGGAGGAGGAAGACAGCAGGAAGACCAAAATATGAATAAGGCAAATTTACACCCTAGGGACGTATGGGATATGAGGAAGAGGAAGCGGAGGAGGAGGAGGAGGAGGAGGAGGGCGTCGACGAAGAGACCAGGAGGAGGAGGAGGAGTAGGAGTCGCCCCCTACGCCCCCCTTCCCGCCCCCCTCCCCGGCAGGTGACCCCAGGAGGCCCCGGCATTAGTATGGTAATCATCTGGTCCCCTCTTTGTCGGCGCCATTCCCATGTCACGTGCGTGCATTACCAGAGTGATCAGCATAATCAACCAGCCCGTGTGTGTGTGTGTGTGTGTGTGTGTGTGTGTGTGTGTGTGTGTGTGTGTGTGTGTGTGTGTGTGTGTGTGTGTGTGTTATTATTTTTTTTTATAGAGCATGATGTTTAATTTGTCTAGGAAGAAGATTTTGAAAGGATATGAGATGTGTGTGTGTGTGTGTGTGTGTGTGTGTGTGTGTGTGTGTGTGTGTGTGTGTGTGTGTGTGTGTGTGTGTGTTTGGGTTCTCCGTGTGTCATATGCTTTCCTTGTCATGGAAGGGGAAGCGGAGAGGGGTGATAGGAGGGGTGAGGGAGAGAGAGGCGATAAGAGGGGTGAGGGAGAGAGAGAGAGACAGTAGGAGAGGTGAGGGAGAGAGGAGTAGGAGGAGGAACGGTGGGGAGAGAAGAGTGCAAGACACAATGAGGGAGAGAGAGGGGTGGGAGGCGGAAAGGTGAGGGAGAGAGAGAGGGTGGGAGGAGGAAAGGTGAGGGAGAGAGGGTGGGAGGCGGAAAGGTGAGGGAGAGAGGGGGAGGAGGAAAGGTGAGGGAGAGAGAGGGGTGGGAGGCGGAAAGGTGAGGGAGAGAGAGGGGTGGGAGGAGGAAAGGTGAGGGAGAGAGAGGGGTGGGGGGAGGAAAGGTGAGGGAGAGAGAGGGGTGAGGGAGGAAAGGTGAGGGAGAGAGAGGGGTGGGAGGAGGAAAGGTGAGGGAGAGAGAGGGGTGGGAGGAAGAAGAGTGAGGGAGAGAGAGGGGTGGGAGGAGGAAAGGTGAGGGACAGAGAGGGTTGGGGGGAAGAAGAGTGAGGGAGAGAAGTGTCAGATGAAACTTGAGGGAGAAAAGGTGATGGAGGGGAATGGTAAGGGAGGGATGGGAGGCACAGAATGGAGAGAACATAAGAACATAAGAACGTAAGGAGTCTGTAGGAGGCCGGTTGCCAGGATATATATGACGAATGGAAACTCAAATAGAATGCAAAAAAAATGAAGGTAAGTATACGAATAAGACAAAAACAAAAACAATTAAAAGAAAAGTTTAATAGCAAAGAAGTTAAAGAGAGAACAATGGATTATGATACAGCGACAAATATAACAGGAGAAGATTAGAGAAGTATGACAAGAAGCAACAAAGAAAGTAAGCAAAAAAGAGAAAGCAATAAAAAAAAGAAGACAAAAGAAAACATGATAAAAAGAGAAAAGCGACGGAGCGGTGCACAGAGGCCACGCACTCTCACGTTTCTCATACCCTATACAAAGCAGTGGCAAGGGACAAGGAATTAAGTAAAGGGACGGGGAGAAGGGGAGGAGGGGGGGAGGAGGGAAGTGGGGGGTTGGGGGAGGCTTCATGTAAGTATTTTAACATTACAAGGGAAAGATGAGTGATGATGACTGCAGGTGTGAGGTGAGTAAAGGTGGTGAGTAAAGGTGATGAGGAAAGGTGATGAAAGTGTGTGAAAGAAGAGTGAGGAGAGCGAGCATATGAAAGAGGAAATGAGAGGAGGAAGGGAAACAGGGTGAGGTGGAGCAAAAGGTGGAGAGGGAGGGCAGTTAAGGTAGGGAGGAAAATGGCGGGTGGATACGGTGGATGAATGACCTTAAACTGCATGAGGGAAAAGTGGGAAAAATAGGATGAGAGAAAATGAACTGAAGATGACAGGATCGTAACTGACTGCTCATTCGTCCACCTCTTCGGATTCTTTACAGGAGCAGCGAGTAGCGGGCTTTTTTTATATTGTTTCCTTTTTTTTTGTGCCCTTGTGCTGTCTCCTTTGCTGTAAAAAAAAATAGAGGGTGAGGTGGAGAGGGAGTGCAGGGAGGGGGGGAGGATGATATGGATAATGAAAGAATTATGGAAGAAAGAGAAGAGAAGGAGAAGATAAAAAAGAAAAGTTGAGGAAAGGAAGGACGGGTAAGGTGGAGAGGGAGTGCGATATGGGTGGAGGTAATTGGGGGGTGGATAAGGTGGATGAATGATTTTAAGCAGTGAAGGAAGAGTGGGGAAGGAGAAGATAAGAAAGAAGAGTTGAGGAAAGGAAGGACAGGTGAGGTGGAGAGGGAGTGCGATATGGGTGGAGGTAATTGAGGGGTGGATAAGGTGGATGAATTAAGCAGTTAATGAAAATAAGGGGGGAAGGAGAAAAAAGGAAGGAGAAGAGGAAAGGAAGGATGGGTGAGGTGGAGAGAGAGGGAGTGCGATATGGGTGGATAAGGTGGATGAATGACTCTTTAAACTACGTGGAGGAAGAGTGGAAAGAGTGAGGATGACAAAGAGAAATTCAGGAAAGGAAGGGAGGGTGAAGTGGATAGAGAGTGCGATGTGGTTGAAGGAAATGGAGAGGGAAATGGGGTGGATATGGTAGACTGACTTTTGGGCGGTGGATGAAACGCATGTGGAAATACAGAAGGTGGAAAGGAGGAACGAGGTGAAGGGACGGTAGTAAGTAGAGGTAGAAGGTGGGTAGAGTAGAAAGGTAGAGGTAGAAGGAAAAATGTAGATACTGTAAGAGGAGAGAAAAGAAGAGAGAAGTGGAGGGACGGTAGTGAATAGAGGTAGAGAGGTAGAGATAAAAGGAAGGTAGAAGTAGAGATAGAAAGAGAGATAGAAGGAGAGAGAGGTAAAAGAAAACAGAAGTAGAAGAAGGAAAAGGAAGGAGATAAGAGGTAGAAGGAGAGAGAGGTAGAAGGAAACAAGGGTAGAAGAAGGAAAAGGAAGGAGATAAGAGGTAGAAGGAGAGAGAGGTAGAAGGAAACAGAAGTAGAAGAAGGAAAAGGAAGGAAATAAGAGGTAGAAGGAGAGAGAGGTAGAAGGAAACAAGGGTAGAAGAAGGAAAAGGAAGGAGATAAGAGGTAGAAGGAGGAGGAGGAGGTAGAAGGAAATAGGTAGAGGCAGAAGAAGATAGATAGTGAGGTTATGATGCTGGTGATGAGTGTGGGGTACAAGTGGGGGGTGGGGGGTGGGGGGTGTTGGTGTGGGGTGAGTGCTTGTAGGGGCGGGGTGAGTGCGTGTGTGTATGTGTGCGTGCGTGCGTGTGTGCGTCCCAGGGGAGGCATGATGGCGAGTCCTGCTTCCCTGAGGACACGGCGACAGCGAGGGTAATTATGTGTTTTCATGAGAGGGGGGGGAGAAGGAGGGAAGGAAGAAGGGAGGGAGGGAGGGAGGGAGGGAGGATAGGGAGGGAGGGAAAGTAGAAGAGAGAGGCAGGAAGGAAACGAATGAGTGGGAAAGAAGGATGGAGAGATGGGGAGAAGGGAGAGAGAGAGGAAGGGAGAAGGAGAGTAGAAGGGAGGGAAAGTAAGAGAGATAGGAAGAAAGCAAATATGTGGATAAGATCAACGGAGGGAGGGAGAGATGTGGAGAAGCAGGGAAGGGAAAGAGAGAGAGGAAGAAAGGGGAAAAAGAGGGAGGGAAAGTAGAAGAGAGAGGGAGGGAGGAAGGAAGCGAATATGTGGATGAGAAAGACGGATAGACGGAGAAATGTGGAAAAGCAGAGAAGGGAAAGAGAGAGGAAGAAAGGGGAGAAAGAGGAAGGGAAAGTAGAAGAGAGAGGGAGGGAGGAAGGAAGCGAATATGTGGAAGATCAAGGGAAGAGAGATACAACGAAGAAAGGAGAAGAAAGAGAAGTATGACGAGAAGCAACAAAGAGAGTAAGCAAAAGGAGAAAGCAATAAAGAAGAAAAACACGAAGAAGGTTAAGAAAGATCGAAGCAAGGAAAACGGGAAAAGGCAACGAAGAAAACGAGGGAGAGGAAACGAAAGGAAAAAAGAAGACAATAAAAAAAGTGAAGAAAAAAAATTGAAAAAATATGCTACAAGAAATTAAAAAAAAACTGAAAAAGCAAATTTACCAAAACCAAAACAAGAAGTAGAAAAAAATATACCTAAAATGAATAATATATGCCAACAAAAGATTTATCTCTATTATTATTCTTGTGCAGCAAAAAAAAAAAAAAAAATAAATAAATAAATAAAGGAAGAGAAAAGAAAAAAAACTAAATATAAAAAAAAAAAAAAAATTGTCTCCCTCTTTGCATATTCCGTCTGAGGCAAGAAAGATTCGACGCCATGTTTGTTTGAAGCCTTATGAGACGCCGCCATGTTGTGACCCCTCCCCCCCCAGTCTCTCTCTCTCTCTCTCTCTCTCTCTCTCTTTTTTTCTTCCTCTTTTCTCCTTTTTTTTTTCCTTTTTTCTTTCTTTTCCTTCCTTCTTCCTTTCTCTCTCTCTCTCTTTCTCTCTCTCTCTCTCTCTCTCTCTCTCCTCTTTCAGATATTACTGTAAGCGACCTTTTTCTTTTCTTTCTTATGCTCCTTAATTTAACTTCCTCATCACCATCCTTCTCTCTGGGTCACTATCCTTCCCATTATGCATTAACATTATTCATGCCTCGAGGCCATTCATCACCACCACTCATTGTCCTTCATCTTCTCTTTTGTACCCTCCAGCCGCCCGAGGAGGAGGAGGAAGAGGAAGAAGAGGAGGAGGAGGAGGAGGGGCAAGAAGAAAAATGGGAGGAGGAGACGGTGCGAGAAATATGAAGATGAAAATGTAGTAGTAGTAGTAGTAGTAGTAGTAGTAGTAGTAGTAGTAGTAGTAGTAGTAGTAGTAGTAGTGGTCGTAGTCGTAGTCGTAGTAGTAGTAGTAGTAGTAGTAGTAGTAGTAATAGTTCGAGGAAGCGAAAATGGATTAACAGCTTCAGAAGGAGATTTAGGAGGAATAGTAATAGGATGAGGAAAAGGAGAAGGATGAGGATCAGGATGAGTATGAGGAGGAGAAAGAAAAAGATACTAAAGATGGGAAGAATGATAAGAAACAGAATAAAAAATAATTAATGAAGAAAAGCAAGGAAAGAAACACATGTGAACGATGAACAGGAGGAGGAGGAGTAGGAGGAAGAGGAAAATAGGAGGAGGAGGAGTAGGAGGAAGAGGAAAATGAGGAAAAAGATGCAAAAATGAGGAAAGAGGTAAGAAATATGAGAGAGAGAGAGAGAGAGAGAGAGAGAGAGAGAGAGAGAGAGAGAGAGAGAGAGAGAGAGAGAGAGAGAGAGAGAACAAGAACAAGAACAAAAACAAGAACAAGAAAGAGAACGAGAGCTAGAGAACGAGCGAGTGAGCGAGGCCGAAACCGAGGGAGCGAGCGAGCCAGCGAGACCGAGACCAAGAGGGAGAGAGAGAGAGCGAGAGCGAGAGCCAGGCTGGTAATAAATGGGTTTCATCTGATTTCTTGCTATGCTGCTAAACCCATTTTATTACTTGAGGGAGCGAGGCTTGGTATCGAGGCCCATAAGTCTCCTTCATTGCTATTGTTTCCTGCAATAAAGTGGCGAGCATCAGGCGGCGGCGGCGGCGGGGGTAGGGAGGGGGCGGGGCAGGGGGGGGGGGCGCAGGATCATAGCGAGGCGACGGATGGAGTTGAAGGAGGAGGAGGAAAAGAGGAGGGGGAGGAGGAGGAGGAGGAAAGGAGGAGGAGGAGGAGGAAAAGAGAGGAAGACGAGGAGGAGGAGGAGGAAGGAGGAGAGGAGGAGGAGAGGGAGGAGGGCAGGAAGAGGAGGAAGAGGAAGAGTGGAGGAGGAGGAGGAGGAGGAGGAGGAGGAGGAGGAGGAGGAGGAGGAGGTGAAGGAAAATAAAAGAGGAAGAGGAGTTGGAGGGGAAGGAAAAAGAGTAGGACGAGAAGGCGGAGGAGGAGGAGGAGGACAAGGAGGAGGAGGAGGAGGAGGAGGAGGAAGCAGTAGTTTTGTATGAGAAAAGGTTGAGGAAGAGGAGGATGAAGAAGTGGTGCGGTGGGGAAAAGGGAAGAGGAGAAACAGGAGGAAGAGAAACAGGGGGAACAAAAAAAATATAATAAACGAAAAATACAAAGAAAAAACGAAAAGAAAGTATGAGGAATAAAAGAAAAGGAGAGAAAATGCCAAGAAGAGGAAGGGAAAGGGAATGGGTGAGAAGTTTTGAGGGAAAGAGGAATGAACGAAAAAAAGGAAAAAAAAAAAAACAGGTGAGGTGAGGCACTGAATGGGCATAGGCAAAGAGGGCTGACTAACTGACTGAAGAAAAGAGTGAACGAAGGAAGGAAGGAAGGAAGGAAGGAAGGAAGGAGGGAAACAAACGAAGTAAAGAAAGAAGGAAGGAATGAAGGAAGGAGAGATGGTAGCAAAAGAAGGAATGAAGGAGGGAAGGAAACGGACGAAGAAAGGAAAGAAGGAAGGAAGGAAGGAAAAATGGTAACAAAGGAAAGAATAAAAGAGAGGACGAAGGAAGGAAGGAAAGAGGGAGACACAAACGAAGGAAAGGAAGAATGAAGGAAGCGAGGAAGGAAGGACAGTAAAAAGAAAGGAAAGAATGAGAGAAGGAGGAAAGGAAAGAGGGAAGGACACAAACGAAGGAAAGGAAGAATGAAGGAAGTAAGGAAGGAAGGAAAGAGGGAAGGACACAAATGAAGGAAAGGAAGAATGAATGAATAAATGAAGGAAGGAAAGAGGGAAGGACACAAATGAAGGAAAAGAAGAATGAAGGAAGTAAGGAAGGAAGGACAGTAAAAAGAAAGGAAAGAATGAGAGAAGGAAGGAAGGAAGGAAAAACAGAAGACGTAGAGGAGGGCGGAGATAAAGCTGGCGGCCATAACCACAGGAAACGAAACACAACTCAGGAAAAAGATAGATAGCGAGAGAGAGAGAGAGAGAGAGAGAGAGAGAGAGAGAGAGAGAGAGAGAGAGAGAGAGAGAGAGAGAGAGAGAGAGAGAGAGAGAGAGAGAGAGAGAGAGAGAGAGAGAGAGAGAGAGAGAGAGAGAGAGAGAGAGAGAGAGAGAGAGAGAGAGAGAGAGAAGACGAGGAGGAGGAAGTAACAGAAGATGAGGAGGAAAAGGAAGACCAAGAAGAGATGAGAAGGAAAAGGAGGAAGAATACAAGGAGGAGGAAAAGAAGAAAGAGGAACCAAAGAGAGGGAGAGGAAGAATAGGAGCACGAGGATGGGGCGAAGGAAGAAGAGGAGGAGGAGGAGGAAGAGGAGGAGGAGGAGGAGGAGGAGGAGGAAGATAATAGTCAGCCATAAAAGACAATAGCTCAAGATGGAAACTCGGTGGAGAAAATATTGACTTTTTTTCCCCCCCTCCTCCTCCTCCACTTTTTTCCTCCCCCTCCTCTTCCTTCTTTCCCCCCTTCTCCGCCTTCTTTCCCCCCCCCTCCTCCTACTCTCCAGGCGGGTTGGAGGCAGATGACTTTGACAATGATATATTCTGATCCATGTTGATAGCATAGATAGAGAGAGGGAGGAAGAGGGAGGGAGATAGAGAGCACGCGGGAACATGGAAGCAAGGAAGAGCAGGCGACTGAAAACATGTCTGCCCTGAACGAGATTGGCTGTTTTGGTAGATTTGTCTGTTCGTTCGGCATTTCAACAACCCGCAGAACAAAGTAAATCCCACTCTAAGCCTACCCAGTCGTAACGAAATAGCGGTCAATACGATTCTTAAAGTAATTAATTGTGTTTGTTCTAACTATTTCTGCAGGAAGGTTGTTGCAGTGACGGATTACTTGGCTCGGGATAAAAAAAGATCAAAATATATGCACTATCCCCTACATTAAAGTGGTAAACCATTATCTTTTGTTCTCGAATTGGTTTGGAGTTCCAATTGATGTCATTGCTATTGTTAATTAAGGTACTTGAATATCTGTATCATAACCTGTCTTAGTTGCCCCTTTACCAGCGTCAGGAGTTGTAAGTTTCATGAGTCGTTCCTCACATGTCTGCACTCTCAATTAAGGAACGGCATGTTCAGTGTGCGGCGCTGAAGCTACTCTCCCTAGTAATTCGATGTTCTTCTTGTATTAAAAGACCCATGAAAACTGCACTACGTATTCCAGGCGAGGCGTAGAAGAGGGAGAGGAGGAGGAGGAGGAGGAGGAGGATTAAGGAACTGAAAAGGAAGTTATATGATGAGGAAGAGAAGGAGAGACAGGGGGAAGGAGGACGAATGGAAAAGACAAGGTAAAAGGAGGAAGAGAACGAGAGAGAGAGAGAGAGAGAGAGAGAGAGAGAGAGAGAGAGAGAGAGAGAGAGAGAGAGAGAGAGAGAGAGAGAGAGAGAGAGAGAGAGAGAGGAGGAGGAGGAGGAGGAGGAATATAACAAGAAACAAGGAAGAAAGAAAGAAGACGGGGAGGGGAATGGAGGAAGTCTTCTGGATGACCTCTCTCTCTCTCTCTCACACACACACACACACGCTTTCAATCTATCTCCAATTTTTGACCTAAATTTCCCAAGCGCTCTCTCCCCTTCCACTTTCCCCATCGTCATTTTTCCTCTCTTCCCTCCACCCTCCACCACCTCCACCACCACCACCACTACCACTAACCCTCCTCCTCCACCTCCACCACCTCTCCCTCTCACCTCCACCTCCACCGCCTCTCCCTCTCTCCTCCGCCTCCGCCCCTCTCTCGCTCCCTCCTCCGTAT